>NC_068982.1:151390713-151402794 GCF_001194135.2 Octopus bimaculoides | reverse complement strand
ATAATAATAATAATAATAATAATAATAATAATAATAATAATTATTATTATTATTATTATTATTATTATTATTATTATTATTATTATTATTATTATTATAATGGAATCTGAAGACGAAAACAATACCTATTGTCATAGGTGCCCTGGGAATGACAGCGAAACGGGCTGATTACTACCTAGATCAGATTCCAGGAAACCCCAATTAACATTCCAAAAGTAGCGAGGGGTCCCGCCTAAAAACAACACTGATGGGGATTGAAAATAACCTGCAACAATCCTATGTGAGTTAGAGAAGAGACAACGAAGCCTGGATTATATAAATCATTAATTGAAACCCAAAAGCCTCCTTTCATTATGCCAATGCAACAGCCTCAGTAACTGCACAATAGAACCCCTCTTTCAAAAGGATGGCTCCGTCACAGATAGTCCAACGAGGATCAGCGTGCTACTGAATGACCAGTTCAAAAGTGTCTTTACAGCCCCGTTGGAACACAGACAAGTGACTGAACCAGTGGATTTCTTTGCCGCCTCACCTATAACCAGCGAGGCAGTTATGATGGATTACATCGACCTTAGCGAAGAAGATATACTACTGACCATAGATGAGGTGGACGCAAACTCAACTCCTCAAATCGTGTAAGCATGCCCTGGCGAAACCTGTACAGGTTCTCTTTCAGAAATTTCTTGTAAATGGCAGGCTGCGAAGCAAACTGAACGAGGGTATATGCCCAATCCATAAAGGAGGAAACAATGCAGATGCCAAAAACTTATAGCCCTGTCTCTCTGACTTCACACAACAGCAAAGTTATGGAGTGGTTAGTCAGAGGGAACCTAATCGCATTTCTTGGAGAAACCAGCTTGGTTCGTGATAACCAGCTGTATTTTTTGTATTGTAATAGTTGTAATAATTACACCTGGTCGAAAATGTCAGCAATAAACATATCTTATATACATATAAAAATATAATTTTCATACGGTGTGAAAGGGATAATTTTGCAACTGTAAAGGCCTGTACTTTTGTTTGAAAAAGAATTTCAGCAATGGCAAATTGTGCTTTATTTAAGTAGAGAAATACGTAAGATGTTTCTGTATTGTGTATTATTACAGGAGGTAAAGTTAAAGAGTTAATCACTCCGTGAATAATTCTCTTGAAGTAAACCTGTCAGCTTATATTAGTACAAACTGCTACAGAATTTATATAATTGTGTGTGTGCCTTTATGTACATGTACGTATTATGTAAGCATATTTAGTATTTTTATAGGTGGCTCTATTGTGTATGGAAGTGCGTGCGATTACCTGCAATTACCTACGCATGCATGCACCCCTCACACACACACACACACAGGCACATACACACGCATTCGAGAAATAATATTTGAGGATTCCACCTCGTATATGTCTTACAAAATTACGTGGCATATTTCATGGAGCGTGAACACATCTGTCTTTGTTTCATGCAGAACGAACCTCTATGTAGCCGAGTAGATAACTGGAAATAGCAAACAAATCTCCCTCAAATTATATCATACCTTCTTCACAGGGATACACAGGGGAATGTGGTCCTGTGTCCCCTTAACATAGAATCGTGTCACAGCTGAAATATCTTTGTAAGTCTCCTCGACGCGGATTGGTCTGGACAAAAATAACAACTTTTCAATATTATTTATCATTATCGTCATCATCATCATTTTTATCGTTGCCATTATAGTCACCCTCATCATGCACATCTATGATTGTGGATGTATATTTAACAGCAAAGTCTTGTCGTTCTACGTGAATAGATAATTTTGTAAGCACTTCGTTGTAGCTTTTTAAATAATGTAGAATTGATATTTAAACAAATTGGTATAAATTTTTCGTACTTCTGAATTGTTATAAGTAAAGAAGCTGAGACAATATGTTACACGAAATTTTAAATCATTCTGTTTAACAACAGAATTTAACACACGCAATAGCATGGGCAATTTAAGAAAAACGATGTTTAAAATCATCTCTGCAGTTAATTATGTATAGCACACATATGTAAAATCACGCCAAAATGCTACTGGAAGAAGAAAAATTACTTTCAACATTTGGCACAAGGCTGGTAAGTTTGGGCGGTGGGTAAGTTGATTACATCGACTCCAGGTGCTTAACTGATACACTCTAAAAGGATGAAAAGCAAAGTTGACCTCGGAACGGCATGTTAACAATCCTGCCAGCTCGCCATCTTATTGTAAGAAGTAATATTAATTTCAAGTTTGGCACAAGGCCAAAATTTCGGGGAGCAGATATATCGATGTAAGTGATAAAAGGCAAAGTCGGCTTCGGCGTGATTTGTAAGTAGAACGTGAAGACGGACGAAATGCCACTAAGCATTTCGCCCAACATGCTAACGATTCTGTCAGCTAGGTACTTTGATTGCAAGACGTAATATTAACTACCTGCAAAGTAAACAGTAAATAGCTGAGTATGTAGTTTAAATTCATGTAATTAATCATCTTATAATATACCTTTTACAAATGCACTTAAAAATGCATACGAACACATCACAGCATTCACCTGCACATACACACACACACACACACACAAACATATATATAACGTTTTTTCAACCAGATATATACATCCTTTTATATTTAGCTTTGTGTGTGTGCTTCGAGATACTAAAAAAGACGTACATAGCTAGGGGCTTCCTGTGGTTGCTTAAGAAGCATTTCCTCGCACACCATAAGTACTGCAAGCTCTTAACCCCCACGACGTCAAGGTGAGCTACTCTTGCTTAGACAATATCGCATCCGACATCGCACGCTTCAACAGACACAAAAATGCATTCTGCATAACCCCAAATTCAATCTGAAAATGTCGAAACCCTACCAGCTTCCTTTTGGGAGGATCCTGCTTCTCAGGGGCCATAGTCTACAGATCCACTCCTTCATCCTCCGATGGTATCATAAGGCAATACATGGGTATGACAGCCAACGATTTCAGGGGAAGATATACACAGCACATGCATTAGTTTAGATGCAAGAACTGCACTTCTCTGTCTTGATTCCTCTGGAGATTCCGTGACCTCCGCATTGAAATGCCTAGCACCAAATGGACCATCGTCGACATGGCGCTACCTTATTCACCCGGCGCTTGTAATTTCCAGGCCAGCCTCCGCGAAAAACTACACAAACTCTACCAACCTGCAGGAGGAAATACGAACCGTCCCACTGCTGTCACCAGAGGTATACTCTTCTGGTTAACTTCAAAACTCTGGCCGCCGACAATCCGGACATACCACTTAGTATCAGCTGCTCCCATGCTCTGGCTGAACCAAGTGTGTGAACACACACACACGTATCTATGTGTATGCACACACCCTCCCACTCACCCACACACCCATACTCATATACACATGCGCGCACGAGCACATGTGAACACGCACATATGAACATCTACGTGTACGCACACTCCTCACACACCCGCATATATTTTCGCACTCATACCCACAATCACACGTAAATACACTGCACACGCGTGCGCACACGCGCAAATATACACGGAGTGCGCGCGCGCGTACACACACACACACACACACACACACACACACACACATAAGGAAAATAAGACAAGGTAAAAAATGATAAAATAATTTTATCATGAAGAACATTTTAGTACCGGCTTCAGTCTTTGCGACTATTTCAACTTCTTTGAAGTAAAGCATGAAAAACAATGAAATTGTGGAAAAATTAAATGAAATGTTTTTTTTAAATATTTCCATAGTTTTCAAGTGCAAGGGACATTTTCTTTTTTTTCCTGTCTGTCTGTGTCTCTTTTTTTTACTCTTGTGAGTTCTAGGTAGTTGGCAGCAGCTAGTAGTAGTTTGATATGAATTCTTGTCTTTGGTTGTTTAAGCAGCAGTAGTAGTTGAGAAAGGAGGCGGCGAAGAAGAAGAAGAAGAAGAAGAAGAAGAATGTGGGAGTGGTATGACAGTAGCAGGATGTTGGTGGAATCCTTTTAAATGGTCAAGTGATCTAAAAGTGACCCATTGTGGTTGTAATAGCAGTGATTGGTATTGTTCTGAATGAACTCATGTGAAGTAGCTCTTCTGAATATATCATTTTTAATATTTACGTGGGTATTATTCTAAGGCCCTTGTAATAGTATCATTTGTGGTGGACATATTCAAAAGGGGTTTATATTTTGTGATAAAGAATGACTATTTACAAATGCGCTGACTACAGGTTGCATCGTACCTGAATTGATAGAGAGGAAAAATTCTGAAGCAGGGTTGTTCGTTATTAGCGCAAATGTCGATGTGTTCGCTGAATGCTATTTTTCTGTATTTAAGAATTTTGATCTGGAATCTATGCAGAGCCATCCTTTGATGTAGACTGTTTTTGGTTTGGTCTATGTATTGCTCTCGACACCCAGAACAGGTTAATACATATATCAGGTTCTCCGAAGCACATACAAACACATGCGTAAGCACGCACGCACATAAAGGCACACACAGGCTCGCAGGCATATACACACACATACACACGCGCATCAATCTGTTTTAAATGATATATGTAAGATTCATCTAATAAATTTTGAATATAATTTTAAATACGAATTATTGCCAGTCAATACCTGCAGGTGTGTGTGTGTGTGTGCGTGTGTGCGTATGTGCGTGCGTGCGTGCGTGCGTGTGTGTGTGTGTGTGTGTGTGTGTGTGTGTGTGTGTGTGTGTGTGTGTGTGTGTGTGTGTGTGTGTGTGTGTGTGTGTGTGTGTTAAAGTTTATTGGCAGCATTTAGACACTGATTTTTCACATTTTTTCAACGTAATTGTATTTCAACTTTTAGCTCTAATTTACATTTTCCATTACTTATGTTCGAACTTCATTCAGCATTCTTCCTACAGGCATGTCATATGTATACTCACACATACACACTGTAGTAAAATATGATATAGTGATATCAAGCCTATGTTTATAGCCCTTGGAAGATATCTCATTCAGCTCGCTAACGACACACATTCTGTAACCGATTAGTATTTGCGACGGGAGGTCATCGCTCCCATCTCTAACCTTACGTGATATACACGGACACGAGTTTCTGGGCAGTTACCCGTCCTCAGCGTGTGTTAATCACCAGCTAGTGATGGAAGCTCATTCTACTCGCAAATTACTATATATTTTTCTAGCGACTCACTGTCGCTGATCTCGTAGAAGAGAGAGAATATTATATTTAATCTCTGAGAGAGATATAATCAGTAACAGTACGGAACCGTAACATATATTTGCCAACTAAGTGTGGTGGTGTCCTATACAGGACAGCGCTACTGATGCTTATAGCCCCAGGAAGACATTTCTTCCAGCTGCCTTCGGAAAGAATCAGAAGTGAATATCGGAGAATTTCTAAGACATCACCAACCCCAATTTCTGATCTCCTAATTCCCCCGATTGTAGTTCCTTTGATGTGTGGGGTGCGCAGTTAAAAAAGACATCAAGGCCGAGCTGCTGACCAAGATCAAGGAGATGCTCGAAGTTATACTCAGTGGTATATTTAGGAACATATACGCCAGGTTCCGGGACCGCCTCGAGGTCTTGGTGACAACTGATGTCAATAATTCGAGTAAACTTTTATCCAGCAGCCATATCTAGTTGTTGATATTGTTTTGATTTTGTACAATACTTTTATTTATTGATCGGATATTTTGTTTCTTTTCCATATATGCAAACTAAAATTTAGCCTGAACACCCTTTATGTATGTATTATTTTTTTACTACCCAGAAGGGGCTACACACAGAGGGGACAAACAAGGACAGACAAACGGATTAAGTTGATTATACCGACCCCAGTGCGTAACTGGTACTTATTTAATCGACCCCGAAAGGATGAAAAGCAAAGTCGACCTCAACAGAATTTGAACTCAGAACGTAGCGGCAGACGAAATACCGCTAAGCATTTCGCCCGGCGTGCTAACGTTTCTGTCAGCTCGCCGCCTTATGTATGTATGTATGTATGTATGTATGTATGTATGTATGTATGTATGTATGTATGTATGTATGAATGTACGAGGTCTGATCAATAAGTATCCGATCTATTGCCATAGTAACGAAGTTAAAGGAGGCAGAGTGAAGCCGATTGGCAAAGATTGACCTTGAACTCTGCTGTGCATGCACACTAAGTATTAACATTCTAGCTTCCGCTGTTTACAGCAGTGCTAGGAAAGAAGGTGTGTAGCGTGTGATTTTTGCATTG
Source organism: Octopus bimaculoides (assembly GCF_001194135.2). Lineage (NCBI taxonomy): Eukaryota > Metazoa > Mollusca > Cephalopoda > Octopoda > Octopodidae > Octopus > Octopus bimaculoides. Next base: position 151,396,578 of record NC_068982.1, on the reverse strand, counting down.
ACCATGACAGAGAAAGTTGTCATGGTGATACCTACACAGAGGCCTACGCAAAGTTGGAGAAAGAGTATGGAAAAGAATGTATGAGACGCAAATAAATGTATACATACATGCATATGTATGAATGTATGTATGTATTATGAATGTGAAGATTTGTATGTTTTATGTATGTATTCTTATACATATAGTTGCATATCTAGACAGGCACATATATATTTAAATGATAAACTTCTGGAAAGTTTTACAGATTTTCACAGTTCCAGTGATGTATTGAATCTGTAGTCTTCGAATTAGCTTTCTTCTTTCTGGTTTTGAGAAGCCTAATTTCTCAAGATTAGTATTTAGGCAGTGTGTTATATATCCCAAGGTTCAATTAATTACAGGTATACACCTGAATTTATAATCTGGATAGAGTAACTGCAGATTTCTTAATAGCTCAGTATAGGGGTTCTCTTTTACACTGTCTTCAGTTTTATGTTAACATCCGCTAGGTAGCTAATTTCCACAACTGTGCAGTTTCTCTTCTCTGTCCCAAATCATTATATCAGGTCTGTGTACGTATGTATGTCATTGTTCAGTTATATTTCAAATTTCTTTTTTTGCCAATAGACAAAGAGCCGGTCTCCAACCTAGACCCAAAGTTCCTTTATTGGAATTTCAACATCAACAACAGGGTATTTTTGTTTGTATGTATGTATGTATGTATGTATGTATAGTTGAATTGAAAACAAATTAGTTCTGAAAGATCGAGGTGCAGCAAATGCATTCATCCGTCTGCACGCCATATATTAAACCAAGAAACATCTACCCAACAGCCATCTCTAAAAAATATCTCCTGTCTGTAAATGATGACCGGTGAATCTGCAAATCTTGTAACATTCCCGTACAGTCGGTCGTTTTTCCTGCTTTCTTAGATATGCCTTTTCGGAGCTCGATCCTTTGAATTATGCCAGTGAATTAAGCATAAACTGAAAGTAGTCTGTTGAACCTGTGAATTTAATGTTCAAATGACACCAAAACTTGTTGGATGCCTTCCATCCTTCTGTGGTCAATATAGTAACTACCGGTCCAGCAATGATGTCAATTAAATCAATCCCTTTCCAACACCAAAATTAGAAACTTTGATTAGCATGTTGATGATGGTTAGTGTTAGATACGGACTAGATCTTGATACATTCTATTACACACCTTTATCTTTTAAATTTAAAATCCAACAAAGTTTATTTTCGTTTTCCTCTCTCTAGGGTTCATAAAATTCCAAATACCTTGGTTGAGTAAATAGACTAACTCTTTCCCACGAAAATAATTATACCATTGTGCTAATAGGAAAAAGAACATCATTACTACGATTATTGTTATATTTATAAATATCATCACTGCTATTGTCGCAATAGTTCAATTCAATCAATCGAACCTGTCGTCTTGTTTTGATGTCATGAAACAAAAGAGAATATAAGCATGTTGAAATCATTTAGAAGTGACATTTTCAAACGTATGTCTCTAATGCATTCAACAAACTTTTTTGCTGGATATGCTGATATGTACTTATTGTTTTCTATTCTTTATACTTTATACCTTTATTAGATCAAATGTTTTCTTCTGAAAGTTCGAATGTAGAAAACCATTTCCGCTGCTCTGGAAGTTAGGATATGAACGAGATATCCAAGACATTGATGTTGTTAATGTAGGTTAATTTTTGTGTAACTACTTTTCACAACGTTTAAATGATAGCCTCTGATTTATCTCCTGACATTCAACACCCTCTGCAGCAAATGTTAATGGAATTTCCTTTAACATAAATTGTAGAGACAGTTCTGTTTAATAGTAAATTTCAAAGAAGTATTGAAAATGAAACAAATTACTGAATTTTTCTTTTCTACATTTTTTATACTAGATTTCAAATACAATCGCCGATGTCTTACCCTTTCATTCAGCCAAGATTAACTTTAATGTTCATCACGCTGAGTAAAAAAATTGAGAGCCAGCAACTGTATTGTGTGCGAGAAGTTGGTTAAATTTCTCTCCTAAAAATGCTACTCTCAGCCCATTACCTAAAATTGCGACCTATCTGAAGCCAATAGCCAATCCCCTTTTCTTCTATTTCAAATGTTATAGAATAGTGTACATTCCTCACTCTATATCTTCTCTTTCTTGCTTTCTCGGTAACCTGAATACAGCTTCTGAAAAGCCAAATCACCCACAGATATGCTTCCGTGCAGCAAACACCTCTGATCTATAACCCTTTCAAAACTTCGGCGTAAAATTCCTAGCTAAATTCTTATTTATAAAGAAGAGGAGGCTCCGCTGTCTCCTATTAATTGATAGAATGTTTCTGGTCACACTAATCCCTCACACTGAGAGCTGACCGAAATTTTTCCATCTTCATTTTATAAAATGTGTATTGCCACATGATCAAATTATTTCTTTCTTGAGTATGCATATTTGAAATCAATTAAATGTTATTTTTATCGACCTATGCGCAAGTGTGCTTGTATGGTAAGAAGTTTGCTTTCCAACCGCATGATTCTGGGTTCAGTCCCACTGCATGACACCTTGGCCAAGTGTCTTCTAATATTCTACTATAGCCGCGGGCCGACCAAACACAGCATTGTGAGTGAATTTGGTAGACGGAAATTGAAGGAAGCCCGTTGTATATATATATATGTATATATATATATATATATATATATATATATATATATATATATATATATATATATATATATATATATATATATATATATCCTAGGCGTGCGGTCCATGGAAGCAAGGGAAGCAAAGCTTCCCTTAAAATTATAGAAACAAAATTGAAACTATATTACTTATTTTTCATAAGATAGTTCTTATAATGCTCTGTAAAATTAATATAAACTACATGACATCATAGGCTTCAGTCTTCTATTGTCGGAATTAGCATGAGACGAAAAGCAGTGGCAGACGACATAAACAAAGAACATCTGTGCAAGGGAAGCAACATGAGCTGTTGCATCCTTTACGTTGTAATGTGTTAACATTTTTCCGATAAAAATGCCACAAAGATTTTTCTTTCTAGTAAGAGCTGATAACGAATAGTTTTAGATGTTAATAAATACTTATACGCTTAGATTAAGTTTCTGTCAATTCGCAATACCTATGATATATATAATCTTATGTTGTTATTTAACACTAACGTAGGAAAAGGGAAGCAAGTTGACATTCTGCTTCCATCAGAAAAACGGTGAAAATATAACACGCGCGTAATTTTCTACGTTTATTCAACTATTTTATACTTTTTCAAATTACAGAACACCCTTTTTTTGTTCACTGTATGGCCCATAGATTAAATCTAGTTCTGTCTCAAGCGGATGCAAATAAAGAATGCAATAAGTTTTTTTCACAGATAAAGTCTTTTTCGTTATTGCTTTGTAGATTGACCAAGTGTGTGCATCTATTAGATACTGAAATTAAAAAGCGTCTTCCTAAAGTGGCGCCAACTCGCTGGAACTTGAATCATTCGTTGGTAAAAACATTTCGTGAATATTATGAGCAACTTGCTGATTTATTCCTAAACATCATTGATAATTCAAGTGAATGGGACACGGAAAGCTATACCTATGCTCAGGCGTTGTATTCTAATTTACAAAATTGTGAATTCAATATTTTGTTAAATATGTTTGGAGATATTTTTATTTACACAAATGGATCATTTGACATCCTCCAGACAAAAAAAATGACATATCTTACTGTATGCGTAAAGTAAATGAAATTAGGAAAGTTTTGAAAGAAGGAAAGCATGAATTTTCTAAATTTGGGGCTAAAGTTGATGGCATTTATCCTCAAATGAAGAAAAGAAAAAAATACTTTTGAAACGGAAGAAGAAAGATACAGACAGCTGTTTCACAAAATTATAGATTTAATTTGCGAGCAAAATGAGAAATGATTTCAAAATTTAAATGAATTACATTTTTTATCACTTCTTGATCCAATGAGACAAAATAACGACATCCAGGAAACATCTCTAATTTGCCTTAAACATTCTTATTGGAGCCCATTTCGACAGCCAAAAGTTAAGAAGTGAACTTACTGCCTTGTACAAAGACGCTGAACTAAAAGGAAAATCCGTTCAAAATTTACTTTACATTCTACATAAAGTGGATTAGATGAAGCTTTTCCCCAGTTAATGAAGCTGAGCGCTCCTTTTCATACAGAAGGAGAATTCATAATTATACAAGAAATTTGCAGGGACAAGAAAAGTTGAGCATTTTAGCTCTAATTGGCATAGAAAAAGCCGTTTTAAAAATCATCAAGAACGATACCTTCTACAATGATGTTATCAACAATTTCAACAAGAAAACGAGAACATTTAAATAAAATCGGTAAGTTTTAATTGTGATATGTATGTATGTATATATATATATATATAGTATATATATGTGTGTGTGTGTGTGTGTTTTATATTCGTTTTGCAAGACATATATATTTCCAAAAATAAGCAAGCTTAAAAAGATTATATTATCCTGGCGGTTACTATGTTTCCCCTTAAGTCGGTTTCAGATGCCAGCTAACCACAACGGTCCTTTTGTGATACCCGTGCTAACAATAAGTTGCTAGGTTCTGGTAACTGGATAAATCCGAGAGGCATTTTCGGTACTGCATATTTTCCGTAGACTAAGTAATAGTATTAATGGTGATAAAGAGAACGGAGATTTTTCACAACCATAATTTTATTTAACAGTTATTTACAACATCTTCACAGAACTTATATGTGTTTCAACTTAAGTCGCTGCAGTTGAAACACGTAAAGATGGTGTATATAACTGTTGTATAAAATTATGGATGTGAAAAATCTCCGAACTCCTTATCATTATTCATATTATATATATATATATATATATATATATACGCACACACAGAGAAGTCTCTGTGTGTGTGTGTGTGTGTGTGTGTGTGTGTGTGTGTGTGTGTGTGTGTGTGCCATTTGCGTCTGTATTTGTCCTCACTGCTTGACAACCGGCGTTGGCGTGTTTACGTCGCCAGAACTTATTGGTTCAGCAAAATGGACCGATACTATAATACGTAAAGAAAAAGTAAGTCCTCGGGTTTATTTGTTTGACTTCAATATTTCAAGGTAGTGCCCCAACATGGCCGCATATATATTTTACTCTTCCATTCACTACACGCTGACGTCCTCCATGGACAACATAAATACTCATTACAGAGTTTCACTGCCAGCTTTCATGAAAACCTCTTATAAATCTATCTATCAATCTACCCGTCTCTCTTTTTCTTTCTCTCTCTCTGTCCACACACACACACACACATATGTGTATATGCACTGTGTACAGACTCTATACTTGGAATGACCAATTTTAAATACTATTGGAATTTACAATGACCAATTTTAAGTACTATTGGAATTTACTCACAAGATATTGGAATCTTATATGTATACCATTCTGCCTAAATAATGGATCTACAAATGCAATATCCCTGCATATCTCACATCTATTTTCATTCCTCCACTTCACTCTCTATTTCGTATCTTATCTAAATTAATTATTACTTAACCATTTTCTCACACCGTCTCCGATGAAGGGATATAAGGAATATCCTGGAAACAGCTGTAAGACTTATTCATAAATGTTCTAAAATCTTCACAGCCTTGGGTTTTTATCTCATTCTGAAAAACATTTTTTATATATACACAAGCTGATATATGACCTACGTCAGACTCCTTATTCGCATAATCACCAAAGCTGGAGCTTAACTATGGTCTATCCACAATACTTACTCAGCATTACCTGACACCTTTGGGTCTTATTGACACCGTTACCCCTCATAACCTCTCTCTCTCTCTCTCTCTCTCTCTCTCGATATATATATATATAT
>NC_068982.1:151387846-151389833 GCF_001194135.2 Octopus bimaculoides | reverse complement strand
TATATATATATATATATATATATATATATGGGTCTCTAATTCGCAATTTTACAACCTAACGACAGAAATATATACGTCGCTGAAGTGATAAAGGGCACTAATCAGTACCAGCATTGCTAGAAATAAGAGTCAAAATACCTCAGTTGCCACGGAACGCACTATCTTAGTGACTGACAAGGGAGGCAAGCTTCCTACAGCAGCAGGTATAGCCAGATCATCGATGAAAATTATAAATAATATGGGTAGCTAATTCGCCATTTTACAACCTAAAGGCAGAAATATATACATCACTAAAATGACAAAGGAAACTAATCAGCACCAGTATTGCTAACAACTCAATAGCCACAGAACGCATTATCTTAATGACGTATCTTATGGGCCACCATATTAATATGGACTACCACATTAGATTTGAATACAAGGAATTTATTTTATTATCACTGACAGAATCCATTGTCACAGATGTATACTCCAAGAGAACAGCCTCTTTGTAATATTGTTCATAATTTCAGTCAACCTCTTGTGATTTGTGTTGAGGAAGTCTCACTGATGGGTTCACAAGGAAACAGATATGCTAAAATAACACACTACTTCTTTGTGGATGACTTGAAATTGTATGCCATGTGTATGCATGAGATGAAAAAGATCCATGACCTTGTTACAACATTCTCAAAGGATATAAAGTTGGAGTTTAGTAAATAAAAAATGATACAATATGGTTGTGAAAAAAGGGAACACTGTGGAGTAGGAAAGATCCGGGCAACATATGTTTCATAGCGAGCGGAACCTCAGAAGTGGTAAAATCCAATTGAGGTGTATACGGCCGGCTACTCTTCAGGCCAAAGATATCTTGATTAGATTAAAGGTTACATTGCTGCAAGGAGGTACATGTTGATGCAAGTAAGATTGAATCAGAATGTGTAGAATGCACAATATGAGAGGAATATATAAATGTAGGGAGAAATAATATTAGAAGAAGGGAAGAAAAACGGAAATATAAGGGAGTGAGAGGAAGGAGGAATTTAAGCAAGGTCAGTTGACTGGTAGTAAATAATAGAGTTATTTTGGCTGAATTACAGAATTTAGTAAGGGAACTGGTATTTGAAGAAGTGATGATTTGGAAGGGAAAAGGTGGGGAAATATTTCTGGTCGTAGGGGAGAAAGAAAGTGTGTGTGAATAAAGCAAGGTAGAGTGAGGAATTTAAGCACAGTTATTTGACTGCTGGTATTCAAAGAGCTTTTTTGGCCGAATCACAGAAATTAACAGGGGAGTGGTATTATAAAAAAAACAGTATGAAGTGGTGGAAGTGTTTGTAGACATATGTAGACATATGTACTTGTAAGTTTACGGATGGAGGGAGTTGAAATAAAAGGAAAGAAAAATTCTTTTAGATGGTAAGGAAAAATACGGAGAGAAGTTTGTAAATGACAATCAAGGAATTAAAGGGGAGAAATATTGTTGGTTTAATACATAGTGGTAGTGAGGATGGATAAAAGGGATTTATTAAATTGAAATAAACTCTCCATCCGTTAGGATGTGTAAAATAACGGTCAATCATGCCCCGTGGAAGTCTTTTGCTTTTTTCAATTACATAATGCACTTTAAAAGTGTAAATATGAAAGGTAGCAGTTAGCTGAAACGTAGCGTAGGCAATATGAATGAACAATGATTAAAAATTGATTATTCCGTGTATGTATTCACCGTTTTCTTTGAATTTTTAAACGTTTTTTTTTCTCCTATATCGAAAATGATGGAAATCTCCATAGCGACAGCTAGATTTCAGAAATGTAAAGTACTAAAATCGAAGAAGAACCAACGATAAACACTAGTACATATGCACATGAAAACTTTCCAGTATCGCCAATCGATAATAGTGCAAAACTGGTGTATACTTGGATAATATATCCCTAAGAACAACTTCTTTCTATACAGACTTACACACACACACACTCATATGTATGTATGTATATATATATATATATATAT
>NC_068982.1:151378131-151387258 GCF_001194135.2 Octopus bimaculoides | reverse complement strand
TATATATATATATATATATATATATATATATATATATTATGGACTCTCTCGTCGTTAGAGGATAAGTGCCCTGCAATTTCTTGTGAACAAATGATCACATAACCTTAATCCCTCCATCAAATCGATATTGCCTGTATAGGTCCACAGATTTGCCACGCGTCTAATTTCGAAATGATGGCGGAATAAATCAGCGTGAAGTGTTTTACTCAAGAGCACAATGCACCGCCCGATCTGGGAATCGGCGCCACAGTCTTTCGATCGTGAGTGCAACAACCTCACCTCTAGGCTATGTATGCTGCCTCGGTATGAGTGTGTGTGTGCGTGTGCGTGTGTGTATGTGCGTGTGTGTGTGCGTGTGTGCATGTGTGTGTGTGCTTGTCTGTGTTTGTGTATGTGTGTGCGCTGCACGCGTGTGTGTGTGGATATTCTTCACTGACAATGTCTTATCACGCCAAAACCTGTCCGTAGCTTTAACTAATCGACTTTATAATTAGAATATTCTTAAATCTCCATTGTTATTATGGTTTTAATCAACTTATCCCTTTTGATTTTTCATATTTGCTGGTTGCTTTTAGGTTCTAAGCATCACTAGAAGTAGTATTTCTCCACTAATCGCTTGAAAACTGTTGGTCGATTGATGTTCATCTATATTAAAGTACCAAATCTTCAATTATTTACTATTGAGATGCTATAAAACTAATTTTCTAATTATAACCTAAAATTATATACTTAAATATGTTTTACATATTATTGATATCTACATTCGGTCAATATTTAAAATTTGAACATATTCCGAGTGTCTGTATTCCTATTTTAATTTGATATTGTATTTTGTGCATAACATCGTTGGTTACAGGTATATAAAAGTCAATCTTGTTTCAGTGCATTTATGATAGTGAGAGTGACAAAGAAGTAAATTGAACAGAATGAATGTAATGGTTTATTCTTACTGATACTTTCATCTTTTGGTGATATTCCTCGGCGAAAAACAAACACGTTTGCGCGCACACATGTATCCTCAGGGAGCTTCCACACGGATTTTATGTACCAAATATCTATCGCAATGCATTGATCAGCTCGAGATGATGGTAGAAGATAATTGCACAAGGTACCGTGCAGCAGGTGATCCACGAGTGTCCTCACTGAACAACGATCTGGTGTAAGAATTGGGTTCAGTTGTCCAGTTTGAAGATAACTTTCCTTACTTTCACCAGTTACAGAAGCCCCGAGAAGGGACATAGGAATCGTTGCCTCTCTTTTTATTAATCTCTAAAAGTTAATTAAAAATATGTGCCCGACACTTCATTTCTGTTTTTTGTTGTTTTTTGTTTTTGTTTTTGTTTTTTTTAGATTTTTACAATTATAATTTGCTAAAGTGATCTTTCCTTTTACGAATATATTTATTATTTGACTGGCAAAAAATCGGTAGAACATGGAACGACCTTGGTGACATTTCTGAACATAAAAGGTCTGAATTTAATGCCATGAAAGTCACCTTTGCTCTTCATCTTTCTGGAATCGATAAAATGAAGTACAAGTTAAGTACTGGAAACTATATATTTGACTATTATCCACCCTGCAATTTGAGGCCCTGTGCCTAAATTAGTGATTACTAGTAATGTTGTTATTGCTCTATTCGGAAAAGTTTCATCGTTTCAGTTGATCGTTTTATTTCAGTCATCTATATTTTCTTGTTTTTTTTTTGTTTTCCTGCACAATATTTCTTGTTTTTATTGCTGTTCTTTTTCGCTGTTGATCAGTGAAAAGGACCAGTGAAGCAAAGTACCGGTTTAATCTTTATCCCTGCCTAATTGATACAATGTCTTTGGTGACGTATCATTCATCCCTTCCAGATTGACAAAACAGCTACGACCAATATACTGGAATAGATTCTCACCTACAAGCATTTCTCCTTGTGTATATTCTGAAGAAAATTCACATTTTAACCATTACTTTAGTATGTTCCCACGTCCATATTATATTGCTTGGAACGGCAGCGAGAAACATTATTACAAACAATATTTCTAAAGGGTTGATCCTGTTAAATGTGCTGTTTTTCATACTGTGTTGTTCGCGTTGTTGATGTTATCGTTGTTAGTATTATTATTTGTATTCATTCCCTAAATTGACATGCGGCAACACTCTCTAGGGGAGATGTAGTGCTTACTTTAACCACACGCTGTCCGATCCGGACAGCGTGCTAAGGCCATAAGTATAGCCTCTTCCTCCGAATTAAAAATAAAAGACTGATAAATGGTATTTTAACTGGTTGGGAAATATTCAACAGGTTCTATCTACCACCCTTCAGTTATTATTTATATTATGATAGCAGTGAAACAAAGAGAGTTTATTTAAAACACTGATAGATACTCTGATGTATGAAACTCTGTGTTCCGCTACACTGAATTGAATTGATGCCGGGATTAGCTATCTGTTCTTGACTTCGGTCGTTAGAATTAGTATCATCAAAATAGTTGGGAAAATCTATATAAACATCTATATTTTGTCATATCAAAAGAATTCACTATTAATTCACTGCTGCTACAGATGATGATGATGATGATGATGATGACGATGACGATGATGATGATGATGATGACGATGACGATGATGATGATGATGATGATGACGATGATGATGATGATGATGATGATGAGGAGGAGGAGGAGGAGGAGGAGGAGGAGGATTGATGATTGGTGATATACTGTCGAAATTTTTAGCATTGATGCTTTTGTAGCAATTGACGACAATGACAATGACGACATGGACGACGAGGACAGTGACGATGACACCAACGACGACTACGACGATGGTGATGATGATGATCATGATCATGATGTCCATGATGATGATGATGAGGAAGGCAACGACGATGATAATGAAGTGGTTAGAAATGAGCCGTAGAGGAAAACGGCAACCTAACAGCCCGAGCAATTTAAAATTCTCGGTGCCACCCGCATAAACCTCATAAAATCTCTTTATCCGTGCTCGGTATATCTGAGGTCTGTTCTCTCTATTTCAGATGGATATTGTGTGCTGCTGCTGCTATTGGGGATAATCCAACTAATTCTTACAGTTGCAAATATGCTCAATGCTACTACAAACACATTATAACAATGATAGTGAAGGACATATTGTTGCTGATACGCTTAACTTCAATTCATTAGTTATGATATTCATGTTACTATTGTTAGTGTTCGCAATGCTGTGCTTGGATGATGCTATTACTGTTACGGTTGCTACTACTGCTGCTGATGTTAACAGTTGAATTTGCAAGTATTAATTTTATTTCTTGTTACTCTACAAGTACTACTACTATAACTATCTCAACCTTCCTCTTACTCTCTTTTTCTCTCTCTTGCTCCTCCTTCTCCTACTACCACAGTTATTCGTACAACAAGTACTACTACTGCTACCCCCACCACCACCAATACTACTACTACTACTACTACTACTACTACTACTACTACTACTACTACTGTTACTACTGCTGCTGCTATTCTATTACTGCTGCTGTTGTTTTTACTATTGCTTTAATTATAACTGCTATTAACGCTGTTGTCGTTCATGGTGCTGCTGTTGTGAAGACCTATAAATAGCAATAGTATTGATCTGACACTATTACCAAGCATTAGTAGTAGTAGTAGTAGTAGTAGTAGTAGTAATTTTTTCACTAGGCAGAAGGGCTCAAAGGAAAAAGGAAGTACAAAATTCAAGACATAAACAGTAATGAGGGGTTACATAAGGTGTGTAAAGAGATAATAGTAATGTCTTACATTCATAATAATTTCTTATATACATTGAAGACCTTTCCAAATTCCACCCTCACGCCCAATCTCCTGCCTCTCTTCCTCTCTGTACCTCGCTTTTTTTCACCTTCCCCCCTCTCTCTCTCTTCATTTCTTTCTCTTTTGCACGCTCTCTCTCTCTCTCTCTCTCTCTCTCTCTCTCTCTCTCTCTCTCTCTCTCGTCTATTTCTTGCGTTGTAACTTTATTTCTTCTTTCACATTGACTGTTTATTCCTACTTTTCTATGTCAATCCCACATTTTTTCACGCATGTACACAATTTGCACACGTGCCCTCTCTCACACTTAGACTTTCTCTCTCTCTCTATCTTTATCTCTGTTACTCTCTCTCTCTCTCTCTCTCTCTCTCTCTCTCTCTCTCTCTCTCTCTCCATTTCTTTGTCTCTCTTTCCATGTTTGTGTATGTGAGTGCGTGCGCGGCAAGAGAGAGTCGGGAAGAAAGATAGAAAGTACGGATTGATTTGAAATAATATTTTCACAAAGATTCTTGTACTCAGTCTGATAAAGTATGTTTTTTGAATTTATTTATTATTCTCTTCACTCTACCTCTCTTTCACTATCTCTCTCTTTCTATATAAATGTGTGTATCCTATCTATATACATACATATACATGTTTGTGCATGAGGGGAGAGAGAGTGGAGGAGAGCGGAGAAGTATGGATTATTTTGAAATAATATTTCTACAGAGATTCCTGCACTCAATCAGATAAAGTTTTTTGAATTCTAGATTATTTCTTGTTTTGTATGCATGTTTGTATGTGTGAGTGTGGGGGGTTGCTTGTGTGTGTGTACACGTGTATTCTGAAATATTCAAAACTTGAAAGCAAACATTTACAAGTCCAGACAAACTGTAAAGGCTGTAGGCATAGCTCTTTTCTCAGACCAAGCGAAGAAAAAACGAGCACCTTTTCGCGCGTTCGTGTTTTTATCAACATATTTTCTTGATTACTTTCTCTCTTTCTCTTTTTCTCTCTTTCTCCCCCTCTCTCTTTATTTCTTTCTTTCTTTCTTTCTCTCCCCCCCTCTCTCTCTCTTTTTCTTCATCGATATTCACTACCATTCTTTCTGTCACCCTCTTCGACACTATTTTACTCTAATTCTTTACCTCCTTTCCATTTATTTTTCATCATTCACCGCGTGTTTTACAGTTGATTTTCACCTTTCTTTAATCCTGCCACTACTCGCCTAAACATCTAACTATCTAATACAAGCTTCTTTTTTACGTCCTTCCTCATTCCACTGACTCTCTCTCTCTTTCTCTCCTTCTCTCTCTCTCTCTCTCTCTCTCTCTTTCTCTCTCTCTCTCTCTTCTCTCTCTCTCTCTCTCTTTCTCTCTGCATTTCCCCCTTCTTTGCTCACTTTTCAGTCCACTTTTCAACTTGAGTTTTCTCCCCTTCTCTAATCATTACTCAACCCACACCTCTATTTTACCTCCTCCCTTCATGATGCAGTGTCCATTTCCGGGCTAATAATAGACAGCGGTCTGCACTGTTACTATAGTTTATTGACGGTGCAGCAAACCCTCTTCAATGCAGTTGTCCATCAGGACCTAGCAGTACTACTGTCTGCACCACCAAACTACTAAAATTACCTTGCCTAATAGCACACTATCTCTTTGAAATCGTGACAACAGTCGCCATAATATTATCACCACCATCAACAATGACAATAATTGTTTCTAAAAGAGTCATGAGACGTGAAATTTTAGGGGAATGGTTTAGTTGATTAAATTCACCTTTACTGGTATTTTGTTTACCAACTCTGGAAAGGCGAAATTCAAAGTTGACTTCGGCAGGATTCGAACTCAGAATGTAAAGATCTGGAAAAAATGATGCACAGCAATTGTCCGACGCTCTATCAATTTGATCAATCAATCCACTATTTTTCTACGTGTTTACACAAAAGTTGAATGAGAAAAACATCGACTGAGATCAAATGTAAATACAATATTCAAAAATAGTGATGATACCACAGATACTCTAACTAGAGCTAAACTAGGAAATCTCCGGTTTCAGAATCGCTCTGACTTCCATATTAAATGCCTTCTCCTAACTTTTATTCACGGGCCTACAGACACATGGTTAATGTAGAACCTTTCAGTATTGGCATTTTTGGCACTGTCACCCACATTATAACAAATTTACTGGACGAGAACAGTTCCCACTTCACCCTCACCTTTCCAAGTGGATCTTCAAAAAATCTGATTGAGACTTGAATGATGAGAAGCGTTTGTCTTCAATTCTTTTCCACCTAGTCCGCCCAATCATTGTTGCCATAGCCACAATTCAAAAGGAAAAGAAATTCCTGCCTCTCCCGGTTAAAGGAGAGCGGCAAGGTAATAATAGTCTTCGTTAGTAACCGGATCTGTCCTACAGCGACTACAGCCATTCGACATAATTCTACATGTCAGTAATGCCTGATCACTAAACAAATGTGTGCAGAAGCGGTTTCGTCACTGTACACCTACTTTGGACTGGCTTGTCTGACGAATCCTCAGTATAACTGCAAGGTATAGATTTCTGGAAATTATACATAGACGACGGTCCATAAGTCCTCAGAAGTAGACCAGTCATGCTCATCGATACCCAGAACCTCCCCGTAAATGTCAATATCGCAAATTTAGATCGTTAACGAGGAGCTTCTGCCGAAGTCGGTGAGCATTGACAACATTCGCGATAGTAACCGATGAGATGCGGTAGCTTCTCTGAGTGCCATACTACAAGCACACTCACTTGCTCCAGTAATACTTCCTTTTGGCATTGCCTCGTAATCCTTGAAAATGTTACTGCCAACCTCCCTGTCCTAGGTTCCCATCCAGCATCATCAAAGTGATGTCATCTGCGTACCGAACTCGATTCTTTTACGTTCTAGTTCTGAAAGAATGCCCTCTACAGTTCCAGCTTCTGCAGCAATAGCTCGGGAACCAGCACATAAAAAAAAAATCTAAAAATGAGAGAAGTCATCTCTAACAGATCGAGCGTGCAATAGGAAACGGTTCTGAGAATTGGCCGTTCACCATGTTGAAGTCGATGGAGTATTAGAGAAACAACATCAACAAGAGTAGGACGAAAATTTCCGACCCGCATCTTTGCTGCATGCAGAGTTTAAGATTTCGGTCGAGATGTTAATAAAAGTTTGTGCAAGACGATCCCGAACGGATCTCTGCACAACAATTGTTACGTCGTGCATTTCATCCATAAGACCGATGCTATATGGTAGATATCCTGAAAGCAACCGGTTCTGCTGTTTCAACTGCTGACTTGTAAATGATTTTTCTGCTGCACTGCTGTATTAGTCACTGATTGCGATGTTGCTGTTGATGGGGATGGTAGTGATGGCGGTGCAAAATACGTTTTCTTCTTCAATCATGCCAGTGTGAGTGGTAGAGGTGGTGGTAGTTTAATTTGTTTTGGTGACTGAAATTGAGGAAAAATCACCCATTTCTGGTTGAATGTAGTTACCAAGCTCGTTTCCCCGTCCCAGTTTTTGTCCATCTAGAGGTACTGATCGAACCAGACCCCGAGTAATTTCATCAGTTCCGTCCGTCCAGCGCCCAACAACACAGTTGGACGGCGTAGATTACCTTCCCTGCGTACCAAGCCACAACACCATTGGCTTCTCTGATTAATTTTCGCTCCTGATACCGCCTCATAGTCCTTGAGAGCGGTGCCGATTATCTCAATTTGTTTACTTTTCGACACCACAACGGTGACGTCATTGATATATGCCGACATTTATCTCCCTCATCCTAGATCATGTGGAATGCCCCTCAATGTCTCCAGTTTATGTAGTAATGTTTCAAGAGTCAGTACGTACGACAGGGATGAGAAGGGGAAACTTTTGCGGACCAAGCGCATGATATTGAACGGTGACCACTGAACAGATGTCGTTGTACATTGCACTGCAACGGTCCATCTCCTGATACAGGACTGAAACCGGCTGTCTTCAGGACCACCGCCAGGTACAGATGGTCGACTCTATCGAAAGTTTTGGAATGACCTAAATCGATCAGAGCCCCATACATGCCAGGTTCTTTAGCCAATAATAATAATAATAATAATAAATGCCCAGATGCAGTACCAGGCACTGCCTCTCATGGCATCTGATTTTAACTGATTGGAAGTATTATCATGTACATTGTTTTGTCTTGGTATAAAAGATGGGCTACAGAAAATATTCTGCTCAATACCACAGATTTGCTTGTCAGTTGTTTGACCTTAACTAGTTGAGCATATCGTTTGGTGGCTGACAATATGTGCATCTCTGATCACGAGCAGAGGTAGTGGGAGAGCATCATAGCCATGTGTTGAGAGGAATTCTTTGGAGTTTGAATAATTCACCCTCGGAAATATGTCTCGTTCAGCATCATTAAACAACCCTTATTCAAGAAAAATTTGAGCTGGACGGGCTACTCGAGCTGAAAAAAATTCTAACTGCCCCCACCCCCTGCAATATCATGCCTTGTTTATCTTGATATGAGATCGCCATGTTGCGTCCATTTGGTTGTAATGCATGTGCCTGGTGTACCGTTATCAGACGAGTAGTCATGACGGATATACTGGGTTTCTTATATTTTACCCCAGTGTCACTTTGATGGCATGCACTGCCCTCTCACTCAATAATAATAATAATAATAATAATAATAATAATAATAATAATAATAATAATAATAATAATAATAATCTTTTCGACTATAGACACAAAGCCTGAAACTTTGGGGGAAGGGATAGACGATTATATGGACCCTAGTGTACGACTAGTACTTATTTTACTGACCTCGAAAGGATGAAAGTCAAAGTCTACCTCGGCGGAATTTGAACTATGCCCAGATGCAGTACCAGCCACTGCCTCTCATGGCTTCTGACTTTAACTGATTGGAAGTATTATCACGTACATATTTTGTCTTAGTGTAAAAGTTGGGCTACAGCAAATATTCTGCTCAATACTACAGATTTGCTTGCCAGCTGCTTCACCTTAACAAGTTGAGCATGTCTCTTAATGGCTGATGATATATGAATCTCTGATCACGTGCAGGAGTTGTGAGGGAGCATTATAGCTATGCGTTGAGAAGTATTTTTGTGGGGTTGAATAAATCCACTCTGGAAACACGGTGTTTCGTTCATCATCCTTCAACGAACCATATTCCACTGGGTCCACCTGTGAGGTCATGCGCTGTTTAACTTCATATGAGAATTTGAACTCAAACGCAAGGAGGGACGAAATGCTGCTAAGCATGTTGTCCGGTGTGCTAACGATTCTGCCAGCTCCTAAATAATAATGATAATAATAATAATGATAATAATAATAATGATAATACTAA
>NC_068982.1:151375524-151378121 GCF_001194135.2 Octopus bimaculoides | reverse complement strand
TGATGATGATGATGATGATGATGATGATGATGATGATGATGATGATAGGCAAAAGGACGTCAGAATAGAGTTGTATATTCAGTGAGACTGAAGATTAACAAATAGCAAAGTGGAAAGGAACATGTCTGAATGGAGTAGGAGTTTATTGATTGAATAATTTTACACAGTTACATGAAAAGCTCGCTGCACACCTTGGTGAATGCCTGCAGCAGAGACACGTCCCTTCCTTGATAACAAGTGGACAAACGTTGTCATGTCCCAAACACTCCTTGGAAAGTGAGTTGGCTTCCGATTTTCGTCGTATAACTTGTTTACCACTTATGTGAAAGCTTATGACCAATGTCTTGGCGAAAAAGATACACAATCATCTGCAAAGTAACAATTTACTTCCAGAAGGACAGAAAGGATGCAGAAAGCAAAGTAGGTCAACTAAAGCCCTATTATTAGTTGAAACCATGATATTTAGAAATTGTAGTCATAGATTGAAGGTATCGAATGTAACATTATCGGTACTGGGAAATTGGATAAATAAAAAAATGAGTATATTTGGAGTTGCAAAAAATATGGAGAAAATGGTCGCTGAAAGTATGAAACATTGGAATATTGAATTGATTAGAGGAAAACAATGACTTGGGAAAGTGAACATTAGACGTGGTACATCTCAAGGTGATACCTTATCTCCATTATTATTTATATTGGCCAAAGCAGCGAGCTGGCTGAATTATTACCGCCCAGAACGAAATGCTTAGCAGTATTTCGCCCGTCGCTACGTTTTGAGTTCAAATTCCACCGAGGTCGACTTTGCCTTTCATCCTTTTGGGGTCGATAAATTAAGTACCAGTTGAGTACAGGGGTCGATGTAATCAACCATCTCCCTCACCCAAATTTCAGGCCTTGTGCCTATAATAGAAAGGATTATTTGTATTGGCCATGATACTGCTCAGTTTTATACTACGAGCAGTTAAAATAGCTTATGATTTGGGAAAAGGGTATGGTCAGATAAATTATTTCCTTTTTATAAATGATATGATGCTTTATGCAAAAAATGAGAAGCAGCTTGAAAGTCTTGTACATACTGTTCGCATTTTCTCAAATGATGTAGGTATCGAATTCGGGGTTCAAATGTGCGCTAAGGAAGGTCTGAAGGAAGCCAGCGAATTGAAATACCAAATGGGCAAACAATAAAAGTAGTTAAGAAAGAATAGTGGTATAAATGTTTAGGAACACTGGGAGAAAATGAAATAAATCATGAAGAGGTGAAGCAAGTCACAATTAGCAGGTATACGAGCAGAGTGAAAAAAATATTACAAAATCGAATTTTTTAAATGTTATTGAAGCAATAAATGCGAGAGTAGTACCGATTACCAGAAATGGAGCTAGAACAGTAGATTGGACAAAAAATGACATACAGAAACTTCACAGAAAAACATAGATGCTGTTAGATATGTATGGAGCCCATCATCCGAAAGTTGATAAACCGGTTGTACTAGAAGAGAGACTAGGGTGGAAAAGGATTAATGGTTGTTGAGTATGCATAGTTGGAAAGAAAAAGCCCACTAGAATATTTACAGAATGGCACAGAGAAATTATTAAAAGCAGTGAATATAGGAAAAGGTGAACAAGTTTAGAATAGGAGAAAAGGACAAGAATGAAATTCAACGAGAGCATATTAAACAGATTGATGAGGAAGCTTTGCATGGTCAGGTTTGGAAAAGCACGGTGGAGGTATGTGGAACAAAAACCTGAGCTTGGTTGAAAAAAAGAGCAATTGAAGAAAGAAACAGAGAGCCTTACTATAGCAGCTCAAGGTCAAGTGTTAAAAACGAATCATTTGAGAAAGTATATGTATGGGGAGAAAGTGCAAGCAAAATGTAGGGTGTATGGAATTTAGGGTGAAACAATGACACATTGTTGCAGAATGTCCCATGTTGGCTCATGGAGACTATAAGAAATCGCGGCATGGCCAACTTGTAAAAACTTTACAATGGACGCTTTGTCAGAAATGGGGTTTGAAGCAGGAATATTTGGTGTAACCATTGGGCTGAAAGAGTGCTTGAGTCGGAAAAATACAAGATTGTTATGGGATTTTTGCAATTCAAACGGATAAGTATATAGAAAAATACTAAACCAGATATAATAATACACAGAGAAAAGCGAATTTGCTTACTAACTGATCTATCATGTCCGTCTGAATCCAGGATTGTAAAGAAAGAAGAACATTTTTTAAAATACAATCCCTAAAATCTGAAATTGTAAGAATTTGGAATCCGAAAACTGTGATAATTGCTGCATAACTGACTGTGAATAATGATAAAGACAAAGGGTCGAAGGAGATTCAAATGATGTGTCCTGCGGCGCCTCTAAAGAAACATTGCTTCTTAGGTATATATAAAGATATATATATATAGGTATACATACACACAGAAGCATAGTACGGGCTCCTGCCTGCGCAGCTCTTGTCAAGCCGTCCAACCCATTCCAGCATAGAAGGAGGATGTTAAATGATGATGATGATGATGAAGATATGTGTGTGTGTGCGTACGTGTGTGTGTGTGTGTGTGTGTGTGTGTGTGTGTGTGTGTGTGTGTGTGTGTGTG
>NC_068982.1:151374398-151375046 GCF_001194135.2 Octopus bimaculoides | reverse complement strand
AGAGAGAGAGAGAGAGAGAGAGAGAGAGAGAGAGAGAGAGAGAGAGAGAGAGAGAGACAGACAGACAGACAGACAGACAGACAGACAGATGTATACATGCTCTTTGTCTATTATATGTAGGGAAGTAAATATTTGAGCGAGTATGATTCCCCTCCCCTCACAAACCAATATATAAAAAACATCTCTATCAACAAACATTTTTATCTTACACTTCATTAACGCTACAACCCCAGACACACACACACATAGAAAATTACACTCACCAAAGGTCAACTATTCAAATGGCTTCATACAACACTCCTTTAACACCGCACCACCTCCCAACTCCACACCCAAATTGTGTACTATTTCCTTTCAGCTCTTATACATCAGCACCCTTTCACTCCCACACTGTTTACAAACCCCAACCCGATCCCAAACAAAATGAATGCGAGAAAGTTCTCCGGAAAAGGTAACGAGGATTTTTTCTAAATCTCCCCACCCAAGTTAACAAAGAACTTACTAGATCTACGTACTAAAGTGTAAAATTTATATTACTAAAAACATTTTTAAATAATAAATTAATCTGATTAGAACTACCAGTGAAGTCATTATTTTTCTTTTTTCAATATATAAATATATAAATATATATATATATATATATATATA
>NC_068982.1:151368809-151372707 GCF_001194135.2 Octopus bimaculoides | reverse complement strand
TATATATAAATGAAAAATTTATAAATAATCGACATAACATACTGAATGTAAAAAAGAACGGGAGACAAACAGAAGGTCCGTAGTTCTTCATCAGTTATCGACTAATTGGTAATATTCAGTTTTGCACCTTTAACGATAAGACTGACTGCTTCCCAATATACATATACACGTACACAATTATATATATATATATATATATATATATATATATACCAAAGGAATGGGTACAAGTTTATATTATCTTTATTATATGCTGTTATATCACGCCTGGAATATCTTCGGTTATAGATCTGCTCAATCAGAGCTTATCTAGACAAAATAATTATAACAACTGCAACAGTAAATGAAGCAGCAGAAATACTGCAGTAGTATCAGTCGCAATAGCAACTGCAACAACACTGATTACTACAACAGCAGTGATAGCTGTGATTATATTACCAATAAAAGCCACAGCCACAATCGTATAACTGCAGTAGTTCTAAGAAATGCTGTAGAAATAGCAATTTGTGTAGCATTAACAAATGCTAAAGGTATAGTTCCAATAACATAGAGTCCAAGATGAGTTAGAAAAGAGTAGCAGTATCAGCGACAGCAGGAGCAACGATAATAATAAAAACAATACCAGCAATAATATTGGAAACAGGATGCGCACCTCCAGTATGGATAATAGAAGCAGTAATTGCAATTTCCAAGACATCTAGTAACGTTCTAACCGCAAACTAGAGAATACAGGGCAACAAATAATAGAAAGAAAAAGGAAAATTGTAAAAATTTACAATGAATTAATTAACAATGCCGGCAGCTGTAGATGTTAGAAGTAAACGACAAAACAGCAACAACAATAGAGGCAGGAAGAAGAAATGAGCAGCGGTAAGAACCAAGTCCAGCAGTAAGAAGAACCAGTAGCCATCAGTAAAAAAGTTCTACGAAAGAAAAGCAGTTGCAGAAGAAATAATAACAAAGGTTTCATACTTAATAACAAGGGCAGCAATATCAGCAGCAGTAAATATATGCAGCAGTAGCAGTGCAGCACCAATTGTAGCAGCACAAGCAAGAGCAACAAATTCTAGAAGCAGCGATATCAACAGTTTATCAGAAGTAGAAATTTACTGCGAAACACAAAAACATAACACAGACAGGTAGACAAACAGGCAGGTAGGTAGGCAGACAGACAGATAGGCAGACAGACAGGTGGACAGGCAGAGAGACAGAAAAACACACAGACCGGCATCTAGATAGACAATCCTCAGCGACCAGATTACTTCTTACGCTGAATAGCAAAAGCATAAGCCTTCATGCACTGGACTAACACATTATTGTGTACTGTTGCCCATCACTGCTTTCTGATAGCTACCTGAAGTGCTTCAATTAATAATACCAACACATAATCAGAGTAGAGTGTAAAAGATATAGAGCAGAAGTATATGGGGTAGAGAATACTTAAGGGATAGGTAAACCAAACAGAAACAAAATTAAGACCATTATGAAATTACATACAGTCATTAATAAAACATTTTCATGTCAGCATCAGTATCATTTTATTTTTCACTCATTTTATCTTGTTTTCCTCTTCACTCTACCTCTAATTCAATCTTTTCATCATCATTTTCGTTACTGACTGCATCATATTATTTCAATAGCAACTGCGAGTTTCATTTTTGGTATCATTATCATCATGAATAGTGTGGTAACCATCTGATTCAATTTTCTCTTCATGAACTAATGTCTTAAAAATTCGCCTTACTAAACAACTTTCTTAGTTTTGATTCTTTACATGCTGTTTCCTAAATGTAAATGTATGCTGGAGAGTACATTTTCACATACTCTCTTCGGGATGCGTAAGACATTTACACTTATAACAAAAGAATTTATCACTATTTAACATTTATATGGTAGCTACAGATTTAATAATATACATAGTTGCTAGTGAGATCATATCCTACTGAAGACATAAATAGTGCCTCGAAAGTGCCACGTAGCATGAGTTTCTAAGTTTCTTTCCAACGGGATTCATTTTACTGTAATAGGTATTATGCTCACTTTTAAAAGCTTGAATTTTACTGATGATTTAATACACTGCAATCACACATTCTTACTCTTTACATAACTTTGATTTACTGTATCAACGTAGCTCAGCCTAATTTCACATGTTGTAGCAGCATCAGTAACAACAGCATTAATAACTCCGCTGAAGAGGTTTAACGTAACGAAAGAAAGAACAGTAACAAAAAGCATGACAGCATCGCCATAATATAAATATATATTGACACAGCCGTGGACACCTGATTAACAAGTCTGGCCAGCATCCATTTGTAGATACCGGTCGCATGTAAATGTACACATGTGTGTATCTGAGTGTGTATGTGTATGTGTGTGTGTGTATGTGTGCACTTGCGTATGTATGTATATAAATATGCATATACACACTAAATAGATATATATGTATTTATGTAGGTATATTTATATACATACATACGCAAGTGCGTCTGTTCAAAAAAGGATACATCGAGAGGAATTCACATATGTAATATAGTAAATGCAAAGATTTTCCACTAATTGATATTATACCCACAATTTGAAGACAAGTAACTACTCCATTATCTAAAATAACTATAAACCTCCCACATAAACATTTCCATTCACTCATAAATACTTTAAACTTAACAGAAAAATTGTTAAATTTGCTTACTCTACCACTAACAACTTCCAACATATATTACCAAGCATTAGCAATGGAAATCTTTCTACACGAAAATAACTCACAACTTATATGCAATTGCCCCAATCTGAATACATGCACAATAGATTTGAAAATTTATATTGTAAAAACACACAGATCTATTCCACAAGTCAAATAGACGGAATGACACAACGCTATCACAGTACATATGGTCACGAAAACATATAGTGTGCCTATAATAGAAAGGAAAGATACTCCCCTCCTCCAAATCCAACACCGGTAGACGTAAGATTTTATAAATTATGAACCAAAGAATAACTTGAAATCTTAATCTCTTCCGCTATCTTCGAATATTCAGATTAAATTTCTACAAGCTTACACAAAATTTATAAATTTCTTAGATACTTCAAAATTATTCTCTCCCCAACTAATAAATATATGAGTTGACTGAGAATATATTTATGGTAGCTGTTTCGGTGTTTGTTTGTATTTTGGTTTTTTTTTTAGGTATTCACAGATTACACTATAACATAAAATTGATCATCTTCCGGTAAAATATTAAACTGAAAAGAAGTCATACGGGTGAGATTTCATACATCGACCATGGTGAATCCGATATATATATATATATATATATATATATATATATATATATATATATCCTTTATTTATTTATTAAGTCACCATTGGTATCATGTTGAGATATGAAGATATTTCCTTAACATTAAACCAATGGTTGCCTTAATACACAAATAGAGAATTCATATATATATATATACATACATACACACGCACACAAACATATTTAGGAAAATATAACTTCTCCCCTACAATATCAAAATGTCTTGTCATTTGCCTTGTACAAATATCATTTCCAATGATCTTGCCTTCCTATAATAGTTTCAATTTAATCGATTTGTTACAAACATGACTACAGTGAAGTATAGTCATGTTTATTTTTCCATTATAGTCTCTACGTGTTCAAATTGGGTTTCAAAGATACTTCAGATCACTCAACACATACTCTTCCAAGATCAATACAGTTTTATAAAAATGGAAACAATTTATTCTTCCACACAATCAACAGTCAAGAAACTACACACTACCAGGTGAAACTTAGTAGAATGTTAAAATTTGATACAATAAACACATATACATATATATGTATATATATATGTGTGTATATACACACACACACACACACACATATATATATAT
>NC_068982.1:151365611-151368156 GCF_001194135.2 Octopus bimaculoides | reverse complement strand
GTAGGGGGTGGGGGTGGGTGTAAGGAATTGGATGGGGTGGAGTGGGAAGGTAGTGTAGGAGTGTGTTGGGGTGTGGTGGGATATATATAATACACACATACACACACAGACAAACACGCACATACAGACAGAAAGAAGTGCGTTTTTCTGTTAGTTTATATAATAAATGTAGTATATATATATAGACTTGCTGTTCTTTATTCTTGTATACGTCACAATTACCTGAATATTCTAAAAAACCTACCCGGATTACAGGCATTGCAAAGATCAGAAGTTGATTCTCCATACAAAATGGTGCACTACCGTATTATACTAATATTTTTAGGTAATTTTTCATACCATACTTGAAAGAGAATGGTTAGATCTCATTTTGACTGAACATTGAATCATTTTCATTATTTGATGTGAATTTAATAAATTTTTATATATATACGTATATGAATTTGTGCTGCAAGATTCCTGTTGTGAATTCGTGTGTTGAAACAGATTTTGTTGTATTTCGGGATGATCATTTTTTTTTTTGCCAAATAAATACACGTACTATATATTCGTTGTTCACTCGTCTATTACTGTTCTTGTTCTGACTCATGTCCATTGTCCGAGAATCTTTCGTTACATAACTGTGGTCTCCTCAGTGACACTTGCCGTTTTCGTGTGTGCTCTTCCATTTTCTGGAATAAGCAGAGTAAGAGCACACACGAAGACAGAAAGTGTCACTGAGGAGGTCACAGATGTGTGACGAAAGATTCCTGGACAATGGACATGAGTCAGAATAAGAACAGTAATAGACGAGTGGACAACGAATATATACTGAGTGTGTTTATTTAGCAAAAAATACAATATTCATATATATAGCTTGCTTACTATAAATTTTTCTTCATTTATCGCGTTTTTGTTGTTGCTTTTTATATATATATTTGTACGTACATGTTTGTATGCTTATGTGTGAGGGGCTATGAATGTTAAAGCGAGCATCGAGTAGCTGTGTGGTGGGGGGAAGAGGGAATGTCTGTATGCTATACGTTTATGTTTATATATGTAAGATATCCCTAATTTATTGCTGATAAACAACATGCATACAACTAAAAATTTTAGCAAGGAACGAAGCACTAGAATAAAATATCCAGCGTTCGCCTTCAACAATGAGACGTTGTATCGCCTGGTTTGAGCTATTCAGTGATTCTTAACTCTCTAAGAGAACTTTCCTCCTTGACACAATCCCGCAATTAGTAAGTGCGAAAACAAAGCACATGCATTAAGTATGTAACACTGGTAACGCTTATACATATGTATATGTGAATTTGTATATTTACATATATATTTAATTTATACCTGTTTACATGCATATATACAAACACTTGGTCTTGTTTTTTTCTCTGAGGCATGCAAGAGACCCATCAGTTTTCCAGTGAAAGTAAACCACAATAGCACGTCTCAGAGCAAAAATCAAGACCAAGTCAACCATGATCAGAGATCTCCTCTTTGCAGATGATGCAGCACTGATTGCTCATAGCGAGTCGACTCTACAAACAATGATGAAGCATCTTTCACAACCCTGCAAAGCATCTCTGGTAATCAAAAAGATCGTCACAAGATGGTCCAACTCAAGGCAACATCGTGCTGGATAATAAGCCTTTGGAGATTGTAAAGAAATTCTGTTATCTCAGGTCTACAATGGCTTCGATAACCTAGCTAGACGATGAAATATGTGTCAGAATAGGAAAACCTGCTACAGCCTTTGGTAGATTCAGCAAATAAAAATCATGGGACAAGATGCTCACAGTGAAAACCAAAATAAGGATTTGTGGATCATGCATACTGAGTACCATTCGCAATGGATCAAAACATATTGAGCACCCTCCTCTATGGATCAGAGACCAGGACACTAAACACAGGACAAGGGAAGAATATCAATGTCTCTCATCTGAGATACCTGCAAAAGATCCTTGGCATCGCTTGGCAAGTCAAAATAACCAACACAGAAGTCTTCAAACAGATCGCACTTCCGAGCTTGACTGCAATTCTGTGCAAAAGCAGACTCAGATAGCTTGGACATGTGAAATGAATGGTTGACAGCAGAATTTTTCCAAACGGCTGTTATATGGCGATTTGGCTCAAGATAGAAAATCCAGAGGACGATTAAAGCTGATATCTAAGGACATATGCAAGACCAACCTGACCAAGTGCCACATCAAAGGAAAGACTTGGGAAAAGTTAACTGAGGACAGAACAGTATGGAAAATCTCAGTGAGCATGGGAGTCAAACAGCTCGAGAAAGAAAACATCTTGGCCCTCAAAGCAAGACACCAAAGAAAGAAAGACAATCCACGCAAACTTGCAGAAGCTTCCTTGCGTGCAGATTTTACAGCAGAACTTGCTCATCAAACATACGAATGATCAGCCATGAAACAATCTACAGGAGAAAGAATATGGGTGCTTAAGACATTCTCCGCTACTCAGGCTGTCAAGACGTAAAGATCCGAATATGATATAAAAATACATATATACATGCAAATATATATATATATATATATATATATATATA
>NC_068982.1:151364119-151364958 GCF_001194135.2 Octopus bimaculoides | reverse complement strand
GTGTGTGTGTGTGTGTGTGTGTGTGTGTGTGTGTGTGTGTGGAGAGAGAGAGAGAGAGAGAGAGAAAGAGAGATTTATATCTAGTTTTATTCAACAGCTCATTGCTTTTTTCGTTTTTGCACCTACACATGTTTCTACGGCAATTAACAAATGCATACTGCAAAATTTTCATCTTTATATGCACTTATTGTTAGTTGTCACTTTTCAGGATGAATCAACTGCATTGCTCAGATAGAATCTAAATTAAATACAAGTTCAGCCGACATACACGTGGTATTCTTATTGTTCCAAAAATAGCCTAGATTTTCAACTCTGCTGGTTAAAAACAAAATGACTAACTGTCCTTGAAATTTTAGTATTCTGCAGACATAGACCATTTTTAAATGGTGAATGGTAGTATTAATTAATGCTTAGCATCAGGTTAAGTATTTTTTTTTTTACTGTTATTATCATCCCTCTTCCTAGTATCGCTGTGTTTACTTCTTTTTATTATTATTGTTGATATTGTTAGTAATCAGCTATAATTTTCATTTGCTATAATTTTCATTTGCTAAATTAAATTTATTTAAATTTAAGGATACTGTTAATTTCATTCCCAAATTGTTCCGTAATACTTAGAATAAACTATTTCTCCACTCGAAATCTCTATAAAGCCATATGAATTTACCACTATGAAGATAGACTAAAGTTAGTAAATCAAACTAACCAGAGTTCTTTTATACATTCACGGATGTTAGCCGGCATTAATAACCGCTAAATGTGATTACGGTACCCACTTGGATTCTATATCCCTAACAACCCTAATTTGGAAACTTATATATATATGTATATATATATAT
>NC_068982.1:151354942-151363482 GCF_001194135.2 Octopus bimaculoides | reverse complement strand
ACACACACACACACACACACACACACACACACACACACACACACACATATATATATATATATATATATATCTTTTGCAATAACACCAGTAAGCAACTTCCACATCAGTGGAAGGCAAGCAATTTGTGGGTAGTTCTTTGCCAAATTTCCTTCATTTGATCATTCACTTCTATTGTGCGTTGAATGTGTAATACATTGGTTGTCGAGCTTGCTGGTGGATGTTTATTTTACTGGATAATTGTTATATAGAGCGTGTCTTGTGTTTGTGGGTTGTTTTATTTAGGTTGTATTATTGAATTGCTAGTGTCTTGCGTAGGATGTGAGCTGTTCCTAGAAGGGCTATTTTGAGGATAGTGTATAGTGTTTTGTTATTATTATTATTATTATTATTATTATTATTATTTCATATACGTTCAATAGATTGGAAAAGAAAAACTCCTAACATCGGGCTACAACAAGTAACCTTAGATGCCAAGAACTCTCCTAAGTATTCTAGCTGTCCCTAATAACACTGTTTTCTGCATTTGTACTAAATTGGGTTTTACGCTTATTTCCTCTATCCATCTGTTCAAATCTTTAGGGATAGTTCCCAATGCACCAATAACTATTGGGATACATTTTACCCGCACATTCCATAGTCCCTATAACTCCTGGTACTTTGCTATTTTCTCTATACCTCTCATATTAACTTTTTCATTATTTGGGACTGTAAAGTCAATTGTCTATCACTGTATATTCTCTTTATCTACTACTACTAAATCAAGCTTTCAAGCTTCTATTACTTTGTCCATCTGTGTGATAAAGTCCAACAACATCTTATATTTCTTATTTTCCAGTTCTTTACCAGGTTCATGTTCATGTCATTTATCAGCATGGTCAAATCCTATCTTTCTACATATGCCCTAGTGGATTACTCTCCTTCGGTTGTCATGTCTTTTCTGGTATTTTTTGTCAGCATGCTACATCCACCTTCTATATGAGTAAAACTTTCCTTTTTTAATTTGCATAATCTACATTTGGAATCTACTTGGCTTTTGTCTATCTTGGCTTTTAGCTTTTATCCAATAAGTCCTTAATGCTTGAACTTGTGCAGCTACTAACAACATTCTGTCTCTCTTTTACACCTTCCTTTCTGCAACCACAACAATGTCTCATTACTATTTCTTGCAGCTATCTTTGGGAATATACCATGCAAAGCCTTCTCTTGTCAGTCAGATAACCTCTTTTTCTGTTTTTTAACATTTGGCTCTTTAGTTTCTCTATGTCCCATGTGACTCTAACAGTTCTTTACTGTTACTTACATAGAAGGTGGTTATATCTACTGTAGCTAACTCCACGCAGTCTGCTACTGATATTAGCCTTCTTCCACCTTCCTTTCTAGGAAAGTATAATCTTGCTACTCCTGCCCTTAGGTGGAGTCCTCTATTCATATTGAATTCCTTCCTAGTTCTTCTGTCTTGTTTTGCTAATTCAGATGAGGTCCAATGTAGGAAAGCTGTTGTGTATCTAAGTAATGACACTGCTCAAGTATTTGCAGCCTTCACTAGATTCGGACCATTTAACTTTGACTTCATGAGCTTCCTCACCCTTCTGATGTACTTCTCAATTTTCGTTTTCATTTCTATAATTAGTAGCCTGTCAGATTCTAACAATCCTAAATATTTATAACTCTCTCATTCTTTCAATGATTTTAATTTCTAGCCATCTGGTAATTGGATGCCCTCACTGTCGACTACCTGTCCCTTTTCCTGACTAATATTGCACACTTATTTATGCCAAATTTCATACATATATATTTGCTGAACAGTCTTACAGTTTGTATTAAGGAATCTATCACTTTTTCATCCTTACTAAAAAGCTTCAGATCATCGATGTAGAGCAAATGGTTAATTTTTCTTTTACTATTTATGAACTGATACCCTGACTTTGCCTTCCTTAATACTAAACTGAGAGGGATTAAACACAAAACAAATATTCAAGGGGATAACGAGACTCTTTGGAAAATTCCTCTCTTGATATTAACTTTCCCTAATGCTGTGTCACCTGAGTAGAGATTTACTTTCCATTTCTTCATGCTAAAGCTATTTAATTCTCTAATGTTGTCTGCAATACTGAATATACTCAAACATTCACTTATTCACGAGTGTGGGATTATGTCATAAGTTTTCTTATATGCTATCCATGCTATTGTCATAGGCTTTTTATAATCTATCCATTCTATTATTATTATTATTATTATTATTATTATTATTATTATTATTATTATTATTATTATAAAGAAGGAAATTGATGCTAGTTATAGCTTCAAATGAAGTTCGAAATCTAGCATCATTTCCAGATTTCTTTTATTTAGATCACAAAACAACCATGTCTCGTTTGAACTTCGTCGAAGAATTCCATATTGTGTTTATAGTAAAGCGTACCATAGAGACCGGTAAATTGGCGTGAAGTTGGCGAATAAATTCCCCAACCCTGAAGGGCAACTATTCTGTACTACTTTGAAACGACCATTCACGTGACAATATCTTATAGCATCCTATGAAAATCAGTTTTTCCGTCAGAAATTAATACCCTTCTCCTATATTTAAAGCTGATTTCATAAGAGTTTTTTTTTTTAATTTAAGCCTCATAAACATGTCAACATTTAATGCAATCGTAACTATTTGTAACAATTATTTTTAAAGTTCGTGTGGCGTCGGGAAAGCTTATTCCTAGGGAAACAAACTCCTCACAGAGAGCAAGGGTAAAGTTTTTATCTTTTTTTATGTTCTTTAGCTGTCATCAGACTTCGTGAACTGTGCTTTTCTCTTTCCTTGGTAAAGGGCCTGCTCTGGAACGTCATGAATTTCTATTTGCATTGGAGTATACTTTTCCCATATATTTTTGCAATAAAAAAATTGCCGACACAGATAAGTAGCTGGACTAAATTCGTTTTCTTTAACTTATAAAAATAATTTAAGAAGTTACATTTTTACTGTTAACTGTTTCTTTTAATCAACCATTGAATTTATCGAATACTTCCTATTCTTTCAAACGTTATATTATGTTTCTAGCAAGTGGAGACTGAAAATATTATCTTATAGAATACTCTCCCCAACCATCTATCTCTCCCTCTGTTTCTCTCTCTCTCTCTCTCTCTCTCTCTCTCTCTCTCTCTCTCTCTCTCTCTCTCTCTCTCTCTCTCTCTCTCTCTCTCTCTCTCTCTCTCTCCCTCTGACACACACACATACACATACTAGCATGTGTACATAGATTCACACACACACACACACACACACACACACACACACACACATACTCAAATTTTGAACTATAGAAAACAGAATTCCTTTTTAGTCGATATTTGCAGATATGTCACAAAAGATTCAATGCGTCATATTTAAAAAAATCTGATATATCGTTTACTGTTAATTGATTATATTTTAGTCATATTTATTTCAAGTATCCGTCATTTAACTTTGCAATCACTATAAACGTTATCCTATTTGATATCAACTATTTCGTTAAATGGATTTGCGCTTCCAACGCGTTTAAGTAGATTTGATATGTTTGAAAAAAATTTAAATGCGAGCGACAACATGAAATAATATTTTGTTACCCCCGTTTAGTTTTATTTACATATCTATTTTTGGCGTACTGCAAAAGAACGGAATCCAACTGGTTCATAAATAGTAGTATGGTAAGTCAATGTAGTTAAACAGATTTTGTGCTTCCAAACGCTCGTAATTGCATATTTGAATGATAGCATTTCATACGGAGAAAAGTACTAACTTTTAACTACAAGGACATAAGTCCGAGTCGTAAAACTCGATGCTTGCACACTGGAAATATGTGGATGGTGCATGTACTGCTCCTAAGAGGAAAAATATGTAAAAGGAGTATGGACAGCAACTGCTAAACAGCAGTTATTTTGTTTTTAAGATAGCACAGAAAATTGTAAGCTGGCCTGGCTCCATCAGACACTGAGTTTGAGAAACATGTACCAGTACACAAGACCACCTAAAACAACAAAATATCCAGTATGGCCACTTCTTACACCCCTATATATTTCAGACCAGTGGCCACTACCGACACCCTAAATGTTGCAGCTGTATTTCTGATGAACATGAGGGGCACTGTAACGTCCCACCAACGATAAACCCAATACCTGAGAGACTTAGCGACATGTAATCAAGCAATATATGGTTCTGTTACAAACACATCTGAATGCTGACATACCAGATTCTGGGATACACATACCAAAGTATGTTGTATTTCAAACTAACAGGAAAGAAAGGACTGATGGTAAAGTTGTAATGTACATTCTGGAAGATGTCACGTCTGTAATCCTGCTGACACACTCAAACTCAGTCGGTGAGACTCTAGTGGTACACATTAAACTGATGAAAAGGATAACATGTACTACATATCACCCATCAGACGCTCCAAATTAAGGGGATTCATTCGAAGAGAGTCTCAAAAAGCTGGAAGAATTGTTAACCAGCCTTGATGACGGCCTTCACATACTTCGTTTAGGAGACTTCAACCTCTCTAATAGATAATGGCCAGAGGGCTGCCTTCTCTCAGGTATGTCACTGCATGAAAAGAAGCAAGCAAAATCTCTGCCCGACCTCGCAAACATGCTCTTTATGGAACAAACAGGGCTCCACCCGATAAGGGGTGAAAATTTCCTGGACCTCTGCTTCACAAATAACGCTGCGCGCATCCGCAATGTTATGGTGACACCGACGATTCTCTCGGACCATAACTTAATAGAAATAACAACGTATGGTCCACAGAGAACTGCAGATATGCAGGTTACTTGAAGCATCTAACTCCTTTCCAGCCTGAACTTTCAAAAAGCTGATTGGAAGGGTATTCAGAAAGAGGTCATAGAACAAAACTGGTCTACAAGACTCTCTACAAAAGATATTGACATAAACTACAGAATTTTATGCCAATCATGCATAGCATATGCAGTAAGTTTGTGCGAGAGAGAATGACAAACCAACAGAAAAACGTAACACCCAGAGATAAGAAGATTCTAATGAAACGACTAGCAAAGATCTCAAACCGTTTAAGTGGGACAGTGAAGGATGGCTAAGAATCTCAAACAAACACTGCTTGAGATTGAAAGTAAGCTAAACACTCCCATTAGTGCAGGAAAGGAAGCTAGGGCTGTAAAAAATGTAAAACCAAATCCTAAAGCCTTCTATAGATTTGCAAAAGAGTCTGCTTCACCACGGCACAAGATAGGGATACTGTTCGAAGAAAATGACTCATCAATTGCAGACCTCTGAGGATAAGTGAAATACTGAAAATTCAAAGCAAAAGTATTTTCACAACTCCGCTGTAACACTTGTAAGCAGCTATACCTGATAAGTTTTTTTGCGCTACCGCTCTACACAAAGAGATGGCAATTGTTGATAATATCAAAATAGAGGAAACTTGTAATATCAACCAGTGATGAAATAAGCTTAGACTCAGCTACATGCCTTGAAGGATTTCCAACAATCCTCCTGAAGAAATGCAAAGGGGCTCTAACAAAACCACTACTGAACTTCTTTTACAGCTTCCTTGCAACTGAGCGACTTCCCAGCAAGTTAAAGGGAGGCATAACATGTTCTGTCGATAAAGGAGGTGGCAGGTGGGATGCTAAAAAGTTTAGGCCTATCTTTCTAGTTTCCCATATCAGCAAAGTCATGGAACGCATTGTCAAGAGGAAATTGATCGAATTCCTAGAGGTTAATAACTTGCTCCCTGACACCCAGCATGTCTTCTGCTCAGGAAGAAGCAGCATTATGACTGGATGTTGAAACAACTAATGAATCACTCGAACGTGGATATGATATATCTTGATTTTGCAAAGGCCTTTGATAAGATTGATCACTGGATGATATGCCAGAAGCTACGGAGACTTGGCATAGTCAGAAAACTGGGAGAGTGATTATATGACTTCTTAAATTGGTCAGAATCATTTGCTAGTAATGAATGCAATGGCTTTCGTTTTTCTTCCAACAAATGTTGAATATTTCCATTACTTTCATCAAACCATTCTTGATGTTTCTTCTTTACTCCTAAAACTTCTTTTACTTAAATTGTATAGTTGCCCTCTGAAGTCCATCCACTTATCTGTCCAGTCCAAATTTTTGATTTCTGCTGAAATTCTACTTTAACTGTTTTATCCTTAAGGCGATTCACGTTTAGGGATACCAGTGCCACTTTGCCTACTTTTTGGCTTCACTACAAACTTCCTTTTCTCACGAACCAAGCGATGATCTGTCCAACGTTCTACTCCTCGCATGAACCGCACTATTCAGAAATCTCCCTTATCTCGCTTTCTAGTTATATAGTCTATCAGGTGCCATTGTTGTGAACCAGGTGCGTCCATATAGCTTTGAACTTATCTTTTTGCTGAAAAGCAGTGCTCATAATAAATAGATTCAGCTCAGAACACATTTGTAACAAAACTAAGCCATTGCTGTTACAATTTCTCACTCTGTGACTTCCAATCACACCCTATTTTTTGCAATTTTTTCTTCTTTCCTACTCCAATAAAATGCGCACCCAGTAGATTTCTCAGTAAAGTTACCTTGCCCAAGAAATCTAGTCTCTGATAATGCTACAATGTCCATTGCACACCTTTGCATTTCCTTACCAATAAGAGCAGACCTTCTCTCTGGGAGTCTTTTATTTGATACTGAATCTAATAATGTTCTTACATTCCAACATCCAATATTTATGGAAACTTTTCTGTTGTTGCTGCATGCAGTGGCAGGATGACGACCGAGCCCAGGCTGCGAATCCCTGGGGCGCCTGCCGGTCCAGACCTGTTCACTCCTGGATCACAAGCCCTTTTTTTTTGCCATTTACATTTTCAAATGTAAATGGACCTCATAATTATATTTAAGCTTTTTTTCGAGCTACGACCAGCCCCATTCATTGAGCCCGTGTAACTTCAGCTCAAGCAATACTCGTGCCATAAACTTTTTAAAGTGAGAAGAGAGCTTGCACTCACCCAATCCCACTCTCTAAGTACCAAAAGCATAATCCATAAAGGGGAATAGATCCTCATCAATGGATGCTCTTTCAGATTGCAGGTTTAATTTCGGAGTATCCTTCTCCTAGATAGTTTGTCATCCAAGACTAAAGAATTACTATCCGCCCATCGTAGGGATTTCACATGCACTCACACCAACGCACACATAGACACACATTAACAGCCGCAAAGTTAGTAATAATGAATACACACCATCATACACACTGAACAAGATAAAAAATATAAATACATATATCCATAATGCAAATAAAAATATTAAAAATATATACATATATACAAAAAAAATTGCCATGCACATAATACGCATAAAATTATTCATTAAAATTCATTAAAAAAAATACACACACACACACACACAACGCAAAAATAAACCCACACAACTTTACATACTTTATTGGATGGCCGTTGACTCTTGTGAGTTCTTCCGCTCTTCGACGGGTCTTGTTTTTTATCCCTCAGGGTGTCCAACGGTCACATTCCTCATCAAGTAAGCCTGGTGGAGTTGCCAGTTTAGTCGCCGACGACCCCATCATGCAACAGTTTGTACTGGGTTACATGTTACATGTAGCACATAAGAGCGACCCGATATACATACATACATACATACATACATACATACATACATATATATATATATATATATATATATATATATATACATACATACATACATAGAAAGGCAATTATGCGGATAAACAAATTAAATATATTAAATATAACAGCTTGGGTATGAAATACAAAATATGTATATAAGTATAAACGCAAAATTAGAGAAAGCAAAAGGTGGAGTTTTTAATATATAGATATTTATATTGATAAATCCTACTTAAACGAAGTACAAACGACAGAAAAAATCAAAGGGATGGAAATAAGGTGTTATAGGTCCAACAGCTGTTTTGAGGTGCTCGGAGATCCATGATAATGTTGATAGATGTAGTTCATCACAATATGCGGTCATAATGGATGCAGTCAACATTGGATAAGACGTGCCACCGTTATCAGGGTAGAGAAGATCTTACACTTCAGATCCCAATGCAGAGAAATTCAAAGATGGAATGATTAAATGTGGAGAGCCAGCTGTATTGAAGGGGGGAAGTAGGAGGGTTGGTGAGGTAATGGAGGAATGTTAAGACAATGGTAAGAGGGCTAGTTCAGGAAGAGTGGGGGTTAATAATGAGGATACTGATTCGTCTCAAAGCCTACATCCTTTGCTTTCTTTCGTTTTGCATATATACATATTTTAAGTTTCATACCCAAATTGTTATATTTGATATATTTAATTTAAAATATTTAATCTGCATAATCTTCCCCATCTTTGCTAAACTTGATCCGTCTTATGATTATATTCGCTAGCTCGCGGAATCGATCCCCTGTAAAGACATTAGAGCCTAAGTTTCAATCATTTGAGCCCTACTAAGTGTCTTCTATACTGAGTATCTCTGGATATCATCTGTTGACTCTCTCTCTCTCTCTCTCTCTCTCTCTCTCTCTCTCTCTCTCTC
>NC_068982.1:151345500-151354888 GCF_001194135.2 Octopus bimaculoides | reverse complement strand
TCTCTCTCTCTCTCTCTCTCTCTCTCTCTCTCTCTCTCTCTCTCTCTCTCTTTAAACTCTTTAAATATATATATATATATATATGTAAGTATGTATGTATAAAATACTCTGTGTAGAGACAATGCTGATAACACAAAAGTAACATATCGCAGTCTCAACTAAACACACTCTACATCCTAAAGGAGCTACATTAAAACACTAACTACATCCTACAACGGGATTTTGCTCACCTGGCTATCACAAGCACATTCAGACAATCTACTAACTATCTTCTAGCCATCTACTTATATTTATCACAACACACATATCAATAAACAAAGCAAAAGCATCATACCTACAGATAGATAGATAGATAGATAGATAGATAGATAGATAGATAGATAGATAGATAGATAGATAGATAGATAGATAGATAGATAGATCTTCATTTATCACAGCAAACAATATCGTTATTACATATTTACAGTCCCTACACCTATTTGCATATGATTTATGACAGCAAGCTAAAGAGACAGTTTCTACGTAGTTCCTCGATCTGATAGAAATAATGATATATTACATCACAGCAACTGAAATGTGCAGGGTCTGAGACAGTCTCTACGTAGTCCCGCGACCGGCAAGAAATATTAATAACTTTGAAAATTGAGCGGGTCAAGGTATATCAAAAATTTCATGGAAAAAATTTCATTCATAATAATTTAGACATTTCTTGAAATTCTCGTTTCGGAGTCATCGCTATGTGATTATTAAAATCATTTAAAGCCCGAGTGACATATACGACACTGAATTGTTATTCAATATATTACCAGTATTTTCCATTTTCGTTACTATTGTATTAGTGCAACAAGTTTCAGTTAGTGTTCAATTATGTATCAAAAATGTGTGATGATAAATATATAAAGCTTGTTTTGAAGTCGCTTTATGAATTATTGATTTGTTTATAAAACGGAAGTTTCGTTTGCCACGTACATCTGAGTTTGTTGTACCTTTGTTACTTTACCTTTGTTCACTATATCATCCTATGCTGTTATATATATTTTATGTGCACAATGTTAGCTATTTATAGATTTACTTCTACAAAAGAGAAATGAACTTGAGTTTTAGTTCTCTCAATCTTATTAGTAAAATATTCAAAATTGCTAAATTTCATAGAAATACTATGTGACTATATTGTTGATAGATAAGCATCTTGACTCCGTGGATATTATTTAAATAAGATCTAAGTCAACCAGAAAATGTTGTATACAACATTGATTTTCCTCTTTGCTAAAATCCCGAGTTCATATTTACTGGAGTTCTGCAGCAATTTACATACATACATACATACATACATGTTGAAATTCCAATGAAGGAGCCTTGGATATAGGTTAGAAACCGGCTCTCTCTCTATTGGCAAGAAATCTTGAAATAAAACGGAACAATGACACATACATACGTACATATGTTGTGTGCGTATGTACCTATGCGTGTAAGTATGTATATGTAACGTGAATGTGTGCGTGCGTGTGTGTGTGTGTGTGCACGTGTGTGTATGTTCAATTTATAAATTGGGAGATCTGTCTTTTGCTTTTCAACTGAACAATTCCTCCATTTCTCTATTCCTTTTTCGAATATCTAATATTTTAGATCGTTTATCAGCTTTTACAGAAATGTTTCAGCACGCTGGCAGATTAATTAACCAATTAGGATGTATTACTACGATTTGCCAAAGCAGAAATTTGCCTCAAAAATTACATTACCTTTCTTCAAAGTTTCTGCAAAAATGACTTATTGTTTTCTAAAATCACACAGCTTTTTAAAGAATTTTCTTGAGTGAGCATGGTATCTTGTTCTTCTATGACAAAATTAAGATTTGAATATATGCTTTTCAATGAAATCAATTACCTATCTCTTTAACAAAAATATCTGCTGAAAAACTAAATACTTCTAATAGCCTGATTGAATATTCAGTCGCGATAATGACAAATACTAAACTTCATCATAGCACATTGTTATATTAAGTCAAATGAATTGATATCTGAGGTAAGATGAAGAATATTTGTATCATAATAGAGTTAAAACAAAGTTATATAAAAATTACTCAGATTAAAAAGTATTTGAACTTGTAAATAATTGAGAACACTTGGAAATGTAAACGAAAGTTGTCTCTGCTTTGATATGAAAAGTAGCTACATTATAAAAATAAGCTCAAGAATTTTCATTTCAATTGATAATCAAGTAGCATACTGAGCTATGGGGAAACTATCATTACCCAACCTGAATTAATTCTAAAATATCGCAAAGCTCTTGATAATTTAGTCGTTGTAATTTTTGAACATTGATCCATACACCTGGTTCGGGCAGGAGTAAATTTAATCACCCGCATTACTTGATTTGCACATATTTTATTTATCCTGATGGATTGAAAGATAAAACCAATCCTAGCAGCATTTGAAAAACTCAGAATGTAACCAGAGGTTGCTAAATGCCACAAGTCACTCCTACCGATTCTGCTCTACAGATTCTGTTGTCAATAGAATTTGTCAGATGTAAACAAATCTCAGGCAGTTAATAGATGTACATAAGTCTTTGACTCCTGTCAGCTATTAATATCGTGTATGATCACTAGGCATAAAACGTATCGAAATAGAGACACTCAGAATGCGGAGAATGAAAACAAACACAAATCATACGACAATAGATATTTTCTTAATATTTTAAAAGGGGAAACAAAAAAACTAACTACCTGCAGCAAACACGTCTAGGCGATAAAACATTCTAAGCAGTACCATTTAATACCAAGGGGGTGTGGCTCAAATAGATGGTGATGATTACCTTAGATAATATCAGAAAATAATTAATGTCCTCATTAATTTGATGTAATGAGGGATTTTAATATACTTAACTGTTGTTTTAATGTGCTAACGCTTCACGTTCTCAGATCAAACATGCCTCACATTTTAGTTAATTAAAATAATTGTAGAAAAATTTCTTCAAGGTTCAGAAGTTTCATCAAATTGATTCTGAAACTAGTGTTATCTTTTGCGTTTCTTTTGACGAAATGAATACCAAATGAAACAAGGTTAACATTTGCTATCTCTTAAATCTGATTAATTTGTTGGAGATGATATACAAAGAAACAAGTAATGTGAAACAATTACAATGTGATAGTTGTCGAGTTTTACTGGTAATCCAATAACTGAATTCCCCATCATGAAAAGAATAAAACAAATTAATTGCTAGATTTGTCGCTAGTATCCGAATTCCTACGCGTTTTATCTTCCTTTCTCTTTTTTCTTTTTTTTTTTCTAGTGAACTAAATCATTTTAGAACTTACAGTCATTATACACAAATGTAAATATACTGAAATATCTTAGCAATAAGATAATTATAATAATAATAGTAAAGCAATAACTATAAGTTTCTTCATTCAGTTAGGATGTGGAACCCACTTGGAGAAAATTGCGTTGCAAAGCAAAATTGCAATTATCTATTTAATGTATAAAGTCTGATGTTGCGTTCATAGTACGTGGAAGTACCCAAAAGTAACCGGAAACGTCCTCTGTGAGACGAGCCCGTTGTGGTTCTCTCTTATTTGTCAATTTTTGCGATGGCTGAAACGAAGGTACAGCGTGCTTCTGGGAAATTCTGTTTTCTGCTGGGGCAAACGGTGGCCAAAACAGTGTTATGCTGCAAACAGCTTACAAGCAGTGGCAGACTGGGTCTAAAAATATTGATTGCCAGTAGTTAACTACAATGCTATCATTTAATTTTTTTTCTTAATCTTCTTTTCAACTGTCTACAAACACAGCCAGACTTAAATAATTAATGCATTCTTCCAAGAGTAAATAAGAAAATTCTCAAACTTGAGGGTATGGGCCCGTTAGATATTAATATGGGCCCCCAAATATGGATTCTAATGGCGCAGATGCCCACTTGCCAT
Source organism: Octopus bimaculoides (assembly GCF_001194135.2). NCBI lineage: Eukaryota > Metazoa > Mollusca > Cephalopoda > Octopoda > Octopodidae > Octopus > Octopus bimaculoides. The sequence continues at coordinate 151,350,966 of NC_068982.1, read as the reverse complement.
CGAGTAAGCGGGTAACCTGGCGAGTCCGCCACTGCTTACAAGGATGCTGCCATGAGCAAAACAAGTTTACGAGTGGTTTTCACGCTTTAGTAATGGTCTTGTTGCTAGAAAATTAACCTCGTTCAGGGCGATCGTCGACCATCCGAACAAATGAAAATATCACGAAAATTCATGAACTGAGCTTGGAGGACCGTCGTCGAACAATTAACGAACTTGTTGACATGACTGGTGTGTTCTGGATCTCCTACCAACAAATTTTGAGCGAGGAATTCCGAATAAAAAGAATTACAGCAAAATTTGTGCTTCGCTTGCTCACGGAAGATCAAAGCTGAATGCGTGTCGTCAACTAAAAGAACAGACGGAAGTTGATCTTGCTTCCAACAACTTTTTTCGTTCCCTTGAGTGAAAAAAAATTCTTAAAGGAAAACGTTTTGCAGATGTGGAAGAGGTGAAGGAAACATAAAGACTGAGGCGTTAAAAGGTATCGCACCGCTAGAGTTCCAGGACTGCTTCGAACAGTAGAAAACTTGTCTGAACCGATTCATTTCTTCAAATGAATAATATTTTGAAAGCGATAAAAGTGTAAACATTTAAAACTAAGTGAATAAAATAATATTGTAAAGTTCCGGTTTCTTTGGGGTAACCCCTCGTAAACACGTTCGATTTGACGAAAGGACAGGAGCTTCGATTCAATAAAGCTCCCGTCAGCTCATCCCCGATGATGACAAACTTTATACTGAAAAAATTCAAGTCTGAAAGAATTTGAAGGGGCCATAAAGGCAATGTGTTCAGCTTCAGATCAAAGCCTAGTGAACAAGCAAAGAGCGAGCTGCACAGACATCTATGGAAGTTCTCGAAGGCAACGTTATGAAAGAGAAGAGTTATTGGTCTGTGGAAATATACTGAAGGTGTGTGAATTCCTCGAAAAGAAACATCAAAGAACGCCAGCTTCGGTCAATTTTACTGCTGATGGTTGAAAGGGAAGTGACTTTTGACATTGTTTCTCGAACCTTTTCTCCGGAAAAACAGTTATTAGAGATGTTCCCAGTTACTCGAGATCACTAATAGCGTCGTGCCTCTTATCAGTGAAGTCTTTGAGAACAGAGGCGGCTTGGTTGTACTGTGGCTGAGTTTGGCCAATGCCTATGGGTTCATATCATCACTGACTGATTGAGTTTGTATTGCACCGCTACTCTGTTCCCAGCAAGATCAAAGACGTAATACTGAATTACTAAAATAATTTCAGGCTGAAAATCACATTGGGTACAAGCTTTTCTATTCTTTTCACACTTGCTTTAAGCACGGTGGTAGCCACATCAGCCGAGGCGGTGAGGAATTATAACCCTACTATGTCAAAGTCCATGGTCGACAAATTCCATTTCCGTATCAGGAATTGCCATACTCCCAATTACAGAACAACCAGTAAAAAATTTGGAAAAGCACCTTGCCTCAACTTTACACTCTACAGCAATTATAAAATTCAAGAAATCCCTGGATGACTGGTCCGGCAATTTCAATAATCCAGGTGCCTGGTAGATGAAGCACTAGTTTTATCTACTTTCTGTCCTATCCGTTGTTGTACGGTCTCTGCTGCTTTACACGTTTTCATTAACAATAGACTTTGAGGTAATACGAGCAAGAGAAGTCCTAATGTATAAGGACTCCTATGACCAGAAAATGTCATCAGTTGGCATCAAGGTGAAACTAAGGATTAAGTGGAGGTTAGTTACGTCTACAGCAAAAGAAACTGGAGGACAGTTTGACAACTGGTAGAGTAGTGGCTTCGGGTGCCTCACCCATACACATGTTGGCAAGTTTCGGTTCAATGAGAGACATTCTCTGATTTAGGAGGATTTTCGAGGAGGGGTAGAAGAGCGAGGTACTAGAATTCTGAAGCTCCAACAATAATGAGCATAGACAGGCTTAGAGTGTATGCAGAGTTTAGCGTAACTTAAAATAACGGATTTTCGTTGTCCCATGTTTCTCTTCCAGTCTGTGTACTAGCCAAGCTCTGCTAACGTTCACATCTGGAAAAAGAACGAAATACCATCCTGATCATGCTATTCTGAGATAGGATCCTTAGAACAACTCTGTAGCTGCCCACAAGCACTTGGAGAAGACGCTATCATTGGAACGGTTGCTAAGAGCTTAGACACTGCCATCAGCACAAGTAAATACCATCACATTCCAAAGAAATTTATTATATTTGTCAAGGCTGAAGAGAATTCACATTCACAATATTCAGCTATGTATATACCAAACAAATATCATATTGAATGATTAATTCTTAATTATAGCAACTACTTTTCAAATGCAATAAAATTGTTAATTTTGAACCTTTGTCGATGTTTAACAATTTCAGCACACATTAGGAATATCATGGTCTCATTATTGAAATTATTAATATTTCACTTATATCTTAAAGTATCTCCTTATTAAAATTTTAAGTGTAACTTCTAGCCTTCATCTATATATTTAATTATATTTTGCTTTGAAATTATAAATATGCTAAGTTACAATGTGCTCCTTACCTTATTCTCTGAACTTATCTTCCACCCCTAATTTCTAATACTTATTCCTTTAGTTTTTTATTACCTTCCCCTTTAAGATGATAATCAAAATAAGTATTATTAACTCTTCCTATCCTTCTTTCTTCCAGCTATCACCACTTCCCCATCAGGCATTCCGCCTTTTTTACCACCCCAAGTCTTAACCTTTGGTGTAGACGAAACCGGATATAAGGTTCCAGTGCTTAGTCTAGTAGGTTGTCATGATATTAATTAATTTATCACTTTTATCTAGAATACTGCTACAACTCCCAAAAGATTTAATTTTGGATGATTGAAGTCTACATTTCCCTATTGTCTTCGAAGTGTAGGTAACTAGGTCACTACTCTCAATTACCCCCCCCCCCACTATAACCTCTTCTAACCTCTAAATTCTAGTAGAAACACATTCTGCCAAAGATATAGCAGCTGAATCAATGTAAATATTTGAGTTCCGTTGGTGATACGAATATGTTAAAGCAGTTGGTTTCATGTTTTGGATCTCACCTAATGCTAAAACGCTCATTAGTTCTCTAAACTTTATTTTTTTGTATTTTATTTTATTTATTATTTCTATTGACTTTATATTCAGTCGGACTCACCATTGTATTGTGGTTGAGTTAGGGATTCTGCGGGGCATGTAAACGTCTTTAAGGTAATCACAGCCTGATGATTATCTACGCTGAGAAGAGTTTATTGCGTAACACTTGCTTGATAAGTAAAACTTGGTTAAGAAACATTTGTAGCTTACATTCTACTTCCTCTATTTCTTCCTCAATTTGGTATGTATTTGTGCGCGTCTTAATCTGGGTTGTCCATTTTCGAATGTTCTTCCTAAGGTAAGACAAGTTTTTCATGTTTGTTGCACACACTCATTTTTGCCAGTATATACGCAGTGAAGCTATACAATAGCGTCGTATTTATATCGATTGCTATTGTCCAGTAAATATTGGTGCCTTGTTGTACCACTCTTATGAATTTATATATATACCCTTATAGGGCTATTTTTTGCTGGAAATGAATACATTTGTATTAATACATTTGTATTGAAATATTTTTCATTGATAACTTCTTCACTGTTCGCAGTTCTGTTAACGGCTGGGCGTTCGGCGAGTATACTTGGCATTGATATGGCAACATTTGAAATATTGTCTTGGTAAGTGCAGCTGATGAGGACTAATCAGATTTACGTTGTGAAACGTATTTGAAGAGTCTGAAACCTGGGTACTGCATTATCCTTAATCTGGGTTGTCCATTTTCGAATGTTCTTCCTAAGGTAAGACAAGTTTTTCATGTTTGTTGCACACGCGCATTTTTGCCAGTATATAAGCAGTGAAGCTATACAATAGCGTCGTATTTATATCGATTGCTATTGTCCAGTAAATATCGGTGCCTTGTTGTACCACTCTTATGAATTTATATATATAGAGAGAGAGCAAATAAGTAACAAGGATGTTTTGGGGCTTTTTATTCACCTAACTTCGAGCTGTGCGGACCATACCAGACCGACTTGGTGCCTCAACTTAAGTACCTAATTCAACTGAATCTTAATTATTTCTTATATAGATAGATAGATAGATAGATAGATAGATAGAGAATTTATAAAAAAATTGAAGACGAAGACAGGTGCGTAAACAACAAACAGATGTATTAGTTTAATGCTCGGGAAGTGAGAAAGTCTTTTACGTTTCCAGCCTACGCTCTTCGACAGAAAGAAACACAGAAATAAACAGGGAGAGAAAATAGTAAAAGGTTTAGTGGCTAGCGATCTATCATGGCGAATGCCGGACAGAGGGAGCACACAGGAGAGCTAAGAAGAAGAAAGAGAGGGAGAGAGAGGTCAAGGTAACAAGTGCGGATTGAGAGAAACAACAATATGAAAAAGCAGAACGTACAAAAAAGTTTAGAAAAGTTCAAAAGGTTCAAACGTCGTGCTGTATTGGAGCGATTTCTCATCAAAGGAAGAGTCCAGTGTAATCCATGGGCAGCAGAAGTGCAGCCGGAGTGCAGTCGAAGTGCAGTCGAAGTGCAGCCGAAGTGCAGCCGAAGTGCAGCCGAAGTGCAGCCGAAGTGCAGCCGAAGTGCAGCTGAAGTGCAGTCGAAGTGCAGCCGAAGGGCAGCCGAAGTGCAGCCGAAGTGCAGCCGAAGTGCAGCCGAAGTGTAGGAGTTCAGGTGTAGGAGAGTAGAAGAAAGTCCAGGTAGAGAATCCAGGTAGAATAGTCCAAGAAAAGTTCGAAGTGGAAGTGGAGACAGGATAAAACTGTTGCGACCACGTGAGCGTGTAATATATAGTGAGAATTTGCAAAAAAAAATAAAATAAAACAAAAGACGAAGACGGGTGTGTAAACAACAAGCAGATGTATTAGTTTAACGCTCGGGAAGTGAGAAAGTCTTTTACGTTTCGAGCCTACGCTCTTCGACAAAAAGGAACACAGAAATAAACAGGGAGAGAAAATAGAAAAAGGTTTATTGGCTAGCGATTTATCATGGCGAATGCCAGACAGTGGGGTCACACTGGCGAGCAAGGAAGAAGAAAGGGAGGGATGCAAATAACGCTTCTATTCTATTATGGCGACCACAATCTAGTGATGCTGGCTGATGAACCGGTCTGTCGGGGTTGCATCGAGCTGTACCGATATAATGTAGGATAAATATAATAATAGCAATAATCCTTGGATGGAATCTATAAACATGTAATGCATCGCGACGCGCCTTTCCACAAATCACATGCCTCTTAAAATCATGTGTTCTTAACAGACATGTGACTTTTGGAAACGCGCGTAGCGATGCATTATATGTTTATAAATTCCATCCAAGGATTATTGTTATTATGTGTGTGTGTGTGTGTGTGTGTGTGCGTGTGTGTGTGTGTGTTTGTGTGTGTGTGTGTGTGTGTGTGTGTGTGTGTGTGTGTGTGTGT
>NC_068982.1:151335173-151344323 GCF_001194135.2 Octopus bimaculoides | reverse complement strand
CACACACACACACACACACACACACACACACACACACACACACTCACACACACATTCACTCACTCGCTCGCTCGCTCACTCACTCTCACACACAAATAAAACTTGTTTTTGTAAAGTAAGCACCATAATCATCTGCTTCGGCAAATTCAATATTGCACACAGAATAGTGTCCAGGGATTATAATTACACTTCCATAAATATTTTTCATGTTTATGATGCTTTTTCCTTGAATAACTTATATTATGTATGTAGTCTTTAAATTTTAATATTGTTTTACACTATAATTAATTACAAGTGATATTCAGTCTCTGACAGAATACAAAATGGTGTCAAACTTCCATTAACAAATTCAAAGTTCTATATTTAATGACGCTATGTATATGAGACTTCTTTGCTCATAGTCAGAAGAGAATCAAAAATATGAGAGACTTTGTCAAAAGATTCTCAAGGAACTTGAATAGATAACTTTCTAAAGAAGTTGATTATCCACATGCAACTCTTTAGAACCAAAATAATAATACGCTTATGAAGTGATATGTATAAACGTATAAACCAAGACTAATTAATGTGATCACAAAATCTGACAAACTAAAATGAATAAAATTAACAGGTAGTTATTAGAAAATATAAGCGAAGAAAAAGGATCATTGTTTTTTCTAATAACTTTCAAGATAGTGTTTGGTAAGCAGCCAAACTTTCTTCAGGTTGTTAATCATTAAATGTAAATCAAAGGCGTGTTATTGATGTTTATTTAGAATGTCGATAGTAAACTGTTTTTCTAAGTAATATTTTTGAAGAATTTTCCACTAACCAATAAAAAAACATATATCATTTACAGTAGATTAGTAACGATTGTTTATTGGCTACCAAAACAACTGACGTCAAACGATCACTGGTAAGTCGATAGATATCTTTAAGAGTTCGGCAATACATTTCTTCTGGCACACTAACTAACGCTGAAAGTATCTAAAATAATTGCCAGAGAATTTCACTTTTTATAAGAAATTCTGCTCTTTTAATATATAATTCTAAATATAAGTTTTTACAGGGTTTGTGTGATTCATAACTAGATGTAAGTAAAATGCTTTCCTTCTATCTTTCATCGAGACATTCTGAAACTGAGCTTCCTTTTTTTTTTCTTTGTTTTTCAAAACCCTCACATTTTTTAACCTGCCTGATCTGTCTCATTTGTTGCTGGTGGAAGAATAAAGAAATCACCACCACCATCATCATCATCATCATCATTATTATTATTATTATTATTATTATTAGTAGTAGTAGTAGTAGTAGTAGTAGTAGTAGTAGTAGTAGTAGTAGTAGTATTAGGCGGCAAGTTGGCAGAACCGTTAGCACGCTGGACGAAATACTTAGCGGCATTTCGCCCGTCGATACCTTCCGAGATCAAATTCCGCCGAGGTCAACTTTGCCTTTCATTCTTTTGGGGTCGATAAAATAAGGACCAGTTGAAGACTGGTGGCGGAGAGGGGGGGGTCAATGTAATCGACTTATCTCCACCTCCCCCAAGCTGCCCTTGTGGCAACAAATTGAAATGATAATAGTAATAATTATTATTATTGAGGGAGAGAGCAGTGCATGCCATTAAAGTGACACTGGAGTAAAATATACGAAGCCCAGTATACCCATCATGACTATCCGTCTGGTAAGAGTACACGAACTACATGCTTCACAACCATATGCGTGCAACATGATGATTTCACATCATGATAAACAGGGCATGACTTTACAGGTAGGATCCAGTTAGAATTTTCTTCGGGTTCAGTAGTCCATCCTGCTGAAAAGGTTCCTGCAAAAAGGGTTGTTTAAGGATGTTACCCATGTTTTCAGAGACATCGATTTCATAACACCAAATACCACACCGCCACACATAAAATTCCTGCTAACATCACAAAACGCATACAACAAAATAAAAACAAAATATCCTGAAGGAGTTCGGCCTTTCGGTAAAGTTATCAACAAAAGACTTCACAACGAACTGCTCGTGGAAACAGCCACAAGTAACCTTGGGGACAGAATAATCGTCCCCACCTCACCAACAAAATCGCAGTAAGTGGCTTTTTCCGCTTCTATACCTTCATCCTATATGACCATGCTTACGATAGGCAGTATAAATGCATGTGGCCTGGAAACAAGGTCATCTACTCAACGACCGCAGGTCACTAAATGTTCATGTGGTGGCCATCAGGTAAACCAGACTCTCCGACCGACGAGCGTTCATGCCTATTTTCGGTGGATACGAAACCTATTTATCTCCATGTCAGCCGGGAATGGTAGCAGAACTGCTGTGTTGTTCCAGAGAAGCCTGTATCTCGAGATAAAAACTATCTTCCTGGACCCAGAAGGTAAGTTGGTGGTCCTGAATGTGAGCAGTAGTGACAGGGATGCCTTCAGGCTAGTGACACAAGTAGAGCAGCCGGACTTATTCAAACGTCTTGAACTTTTCCTGTGAATATCTCGTCTTTTAGTGCTTATGGGCGACGGGACGCGGTCTTAAACCCACGTTTGGACCGTGTGGGGCTAGCGGATAGAAGAGGTGGGTACTAAAGCTACGCAAGCCTGCTCAGACGTTTTCAACTGTCTGACAGGTGCTGGCTGGATTTCCCAAATGCACCAGTGTGGACCTGGTCTAACCGCAGCGGGTCATCCAGGTCGTATTTAGATAGAATTTTCTGTAGGCCTGTAGAAAGGAAGAGTATAAGCTGTCCACTTTTCAAAATCGTTGCCTACATAGACCATAAATTTGTGATCTTTACGGTCGACTTGGATACACTACGTAGGTAGGGCCCCTGTTACTGGAAGCTGAACGCGTTACTCCTGGCGTGCCAAGCTTACAGAGACAGGATTAGTGAATTAGTTAAGCTAGCACTAATGTGGTCAGTACTGAACGGCGATACACCTCGAAAAGGGCAATTAGAATATAATCGCTTAGGTTTACCAAGGCACCAGCGATAGAAACAAATAAAATAGAGGCTAGTTAGGAACTTAGAAGCTAAGACACGTGCTCTAAAGAACAAAGGAATTAAAGCTGCTAGATGGGCCCGAGTGTCAGAGGCTCAACGTGGCAACAAAGCCGCAATTCGATCTTTGGTGGACCCAGATGGGCGCACGATACTTGAGCCCGAGCGGATATGTGCGGCATTTCAGCGGCATTTCGTCCAACTGTTTAAGACGAGTGGCAATCCGGAACGCAGGATGGACTTTAGTGCTTACCTCGACGGCATTCCATGACTGTCGTCAGGTTGGGCGATGCGTTGCGAAATGCCGATAACAGCCGCGGAAATACGGGATGCGATAATGAGCTGCACGGCGAGCAAATCGCCTGGTTTGAATGGTCTGCCCTGCGAGCTTTACTATTAAATGCCAGACTTGTTTGGCAACCTCTTAGCAAATATCTACCGCAACTGGCAGCAGAACGGGACAATTCCTGCCTGGGAGCCAAGGAGTGGTGGAACTACTTAGAAAAGACTCAAACAAGGGGGATCAAATAGAAAATTTTCGTCCCTTAACGCTGCTCAACGCAGACTTCAAAGTTTTGGCCAAGGTGCTAGCGAAGAAGCTGGCACTTGTCGTTGTGGAAATGATTGGTGATGCGCAAATATGCGCCATCCTAAGCAGATCCATTCACAACAATATCCACCTCATGCGACACATCATAGACAGGGTGAGGAAAGAAGCCGGCATTGATCAATTTAGATAAGTCTAAATCTTTTGATAGGGTCCACCACCAATACTTGGCGTCCTTCCTCACGGCAGCTGGTTTCGGTCCCGTTTTCCGTGGCTGGATCGCAGCAATGTACAGCAAACATCTGCTCGGTGGCTCCGGTGAATGATTACCTATCGGAACTTTTTAGCATCATGCGTTCGGTCCGTCAAGGGTATCTCCTCTTGTCTCTCCTGTATGTGATGGTTCTAGAGCCACTACTGCGGAAATACACCATATTTCATCAAATTGGCTTGATAGTTCTGGGTCAATAAGCTCTGATCTTGGGCAGCCAAGATAAAGCCTTCACTCTCTGCCTTTAGCCCGGAGCTCCGTAGCCATTAATGAGTGTGCTTCTGGTTCACATCAGCTTGTTTGATACCGGCCACATATTTGACATACAGAGGTTTTTGTTCCCACCTTTCAGTTCAAGCGTATTTTGCTTTGCTATTGATTTCACCTTCTTTGCAACTACAGTTGCTGCACTTCCCTCATGTTGTTCAACCTGGGTATCATGTGCTGGTTGCAGATTCTGCATTTGGTGTTTGGGCTTGTTTCCATCATTTTGCTTTTATAACTAAGGCATTAGTCTTGAGCAGCGAGAATCAATCCTTCCGTTTCAGCTTTTAGTCTAGTGCTTTTGAGCCATTGTTGGCTTTCAATTAGACTCACTTCCTCTCTGTCAGAACGTATGGAAGTTCGCTGTGCAATAAGTGTTGTGGTAAACTGGCACACAAACGCAACAGCAAATTCAGAGACGGTAAAGTGGAGGTGAGAGACGATGAATGACTTAGGAGCGAGAGAGACATCGCAACATCCGAGCTGGTTGAGAAAATTTGAAATTTTCTAGATGAAGACCGTCGTATGGCTATAAAAATAATAAGCATATAATCTGGTTGGTTCCTTCCTAATGAGGAGGTAAATTTTTCCGATCCGCTTTTTCAGGAATGAGCTGGAGCAGGTTGGTGTAAAAACTGTATAAAGAATTATTCGTGAACATACGCAAAATTTGTGCGAAGTTTATTCCCAGAGTGCTCTCTGACGAGTATCCGAGTAACCATCGTCGTGGCAGAGACGATCTGTCCCTCACCCTCCCTACAGTCTATATCTTGGTCCCTGTGACTTTTTGTTGTTCCCCAAGCTGAAAGAGAACATCAGAAGCAGTAGTTTTGAAGATGAAGGGGGTGTGACAAGGGTCTTGGGCACCTTCACATTAGATGACTTCCAGAGAGCATTCACGAAGTGGCTGGCTTAAAGTACATTGAAGTCAGAAGATCCTACTTTAAGAAGGATTAGAGTTTTGTACATTTTTGAAATTGATTAATGTCCCACCTGAGAAAGTCTGAAAACTTCTGGAATACACATTGTATTTTATAAATTTGAGAGAAATAAGACCTATGATACGTTGCAGTATCCTTATATTCTAAAAATATGAGATTGGAAATCATAGTCAACACCGAAGTCTTGATAAAAAAAAAAACATGCCTGCCAATGGTTTTTCTACTTCCAGATTTATTGTTAGTTACTCTAGATGAGGAGCATGTTAAGAGATTCGGTTAGCTCTTCTACCAGTTCATTGTTGACATGTATACCAACATTACATATGAGCGATTGCGTTACATCAGCCAAAACTACAGCAGATAAAAAGTGGATTCGTGTGCTCCCTTCATAGATACTGTCGCAAAAGAGGTTATTCTACCAATGCATTGCAGTTACTTAAACAACCCAGTTTATTTTTTACTTAAACAACCCAGTTTATATTTGGTTACTAAGTTCACTTACTGTTCTGATAAATTCGATCCTCAGGCAATATCGATTGCCTCAATTAATGCATACATACACAAACAGGCCCATGCACTCGCAAAATGTTGATAATCATGAAGTCACAGTCGGACACACTTATCCAGGGTGCTTTGCAATGAGATAGAGATTGTATAGCTGGAAAGTAAATTCTGAACCACACAGTTAATGACTGCTATTTTGGATGTACATAATGTTTTATTTAAGTATTTTATTGCATAAAGGATAAAGGAATAAATAAAAAAAACTGTAGCCAATTCAACCCTTTTATGAAAAAAAAAAGATTTTAATAATATGCATTTAGGGCATATAACACTAAACTTGGCATTAAACATTATTCAATTCCCGCATCAACAGAATGTAATCCATATGTTTAATGCAATGATTCCTTGAATGATAAAAAAAGAAACTTTGAATCTGCTATGATCTGACCTCTAAACGTAAAATAATATAATTACTGTAAGCAATGTTTTCCTCGCACCTTTCTGATTCTGCTTCGTGGAAGAGTGTGATTGTTGATGTTTCTTTAGCTTTAGGTTATCTCTGATCGAGCAGACCTATGATAAAAGATATTTCAACCGTAACTATCCCATCACTTTAAGAATATTTAGGAATATATTATCTTATATGCGTCTCTCAACCTTTTTATACGGTGAACTGTGTTTTGAGGAAGATTTGGATGCTATATCTAGTATGTCGAACGATCACGTAAAGATTCACTAGTATATTCAAGTAATAAATAGATGAATAAATAAGCGGTTAATAAAGCAAGAAATTATTATTAATTTGCTATGGCTATATTATAATTAATCAGACATATTTATTTTCCGCATGTATTTGTTTGTTAGTTTTGTGGTTATTCAAATATAATTTCTCCACACAAGTTCTGATGAACACAATAAGTTCAGTACATTATAGACGTTGAAAATTAAAAAATAGATTTGATTTAATTGTGTAAGCTAATATTTCATTGACTGAACGTACATAAGTAGAAAATCATCCGCCATCATCAGCTGTTTTAAATATATTCCAAAGAGCAGACTAATGATAAAGTATTTCCCAACACGAATAGCTCATTTATTGATTGTCCAGATGTGGCTAATTTCCAAAGAAGTAAACATTAATTAATGTTTATATTTTGTTGGGAAGCCTCTCCACAGAGACAAAATCAAGACCGTTCTGTTTTGCTTGAAGAAAATACTGATTAAATATTTACAACAAAATATTGGACGTGTATAAATCTACTATTAGCATAAGATGTTCGTTAACAAGAGTAAGCGTCTGGCTCACTTTCAAGTGGTAGTTTTAAACGTTCTGAAGTGACTCGGTCTACGGCCAAGGAAAATATCCTCTTACGATTTAATTATCCAACCACATAATTTGATTTTTATTCTAATTATTTAAATACAATAAAATCATCCGATTGAGGAATGAGACTACTGAGCAGTGTTCTGTTAATAAACATGAGTCCAACCTCTTTTTGTTCGTACAAAATCACTTTAAAATTAAAATAAAAACAAGAATTAATATTACTTTCGAATTCTGGTACAAGGTCAAATTCGGATGGAGGAGTCGATTATCCCAGTGCTTAACTGGTACTTATTTTATCGACCTCGAAACGGTGAAAGGCAAAGTTGACTTCGGCGGACTTTGAACTCAGAACGTAAAGACAAACGGGATGCCGCTAAGCATTTTGTCCGGCCCACTAGGGGTTCTGCTGGCTCGCTGCCTTACATTTTGTTATAATTATTATATATCATTATGCTTTACACTTCAAAAGTGGAGCTGGTAAATTCGTTAGTGGGTCCAACAAAATGTTTAGCGGCATTTCTTCCGGCTCTTTATGTTCTGGGTTCAAATTCAGCCGAAGTCGAAATTGAAGAATTCGTGTTACCCTTCATATTTTCAAGTCAAAATTTGATGAAATTTAAGAATTATTCTTCCACTCATATTTTCAAGTTTAAATGCGGCCAGGTTAGAATTTACCTTTCAATATTCGTATCATCAGCGATTCACAATAATGTACTGGAATCAATCCAATCGACTTTACTTCTTTCATTTCACAATGAAACATGTGTAAGCAAGAAATCAATATTATCTTGATTTCTAAAACATTCGTGTGAAATCATACTTGTTATCCCGTCTCTTTATTCGAAAATTGTCGCTATTGCTGATAAAGAAATGGTTGAATTAGGCCAACTAATACTAATAATCTTTACCTGTGGGCTAGCCTTATCCCACCTAATATCTAGTGGGATATTGCAAGCAAAAATAAAGAAACAAAATAATTGTTTATGAGACATCCATTAAATGGATGTCAACAAATAAGCAGAATAAAATTAAGAACAGTTTCAGACTACTCCGTGTTTCCAAACATAGAAAAATTAATGTTCACCAAGTATCAGATGTCATGAGCGAGCCTTCACAAAAGGAGCCAAAATACTTGGAATGCACGTTGAGAGAGTGGACGTTTGGCATACCAGAAACACCAAAGTGAAAAAGTGGCATAATCTCTAATCCTCTTTCTGTGATAATGAAACTTGAAAGTGTCACCTGCTAGTTTGTTACTTATTAGGTTCAGAGTTTGGGTTATTTGAGAAATAACATAATGCACAAGAATGCATAAAAGTAGTAAATTTTAATATTATAATAATAATAATAATAATAATAATAATAATAATAATAATAATAATAATAATAATAATAATAATAAAGTTTGTCTCTTAGGGACAGTAAGGATTATCAGGGGGGTCCTAAACACGTGAAAGACTACTGAAAACTTGTGTATACCAACTCATTGAAAAAGAATATATACCACACAAGTGCAACGGACCTCTGCAGAATGTGTGGAAAGAGGATCGAAAGCGTGACTCACATTGTTAGTTCTTGTGAAAGTTTTGCTCAGAGAGAGAGTACAAGCGTAGACACGACAAGGTAACCCAAATCCGCCACTGGCTACTATGCTGCAAGTATGGATATGAGGTTACGGGTGCTTGGTACCAACATACAGTGGAAAATGTAATGGACGAAGAGGGGAAGACAAAGATCCTCTGGGGCTTTGATTTCCAGACAGACAGGGTGTTAGAGCACCGAAGACCGGATATAGTAACCTTTAGGAGGGACAAACAAGAGAGCCTAATAATCGACGTGGCAGTGCCAAGAGATCAACATATCATGAAAGAAAGAGAAAAGGTTAATAAATACGGAGACCTGAGAATTGAGATCGTTAAGAATTGAGATCGCTACGAGAGTCAAGCATAAAGGTTATCCCTATTGTCATCGGAGCACTGGGTTCAATGCCACCAATCTGAAAAAATATCTGAAAACTTTCGAAATGCCCTACAATCTAGGTGTATTGCAAAAGTTGGCATTACTTGGAACTGCACGCATATTGGGTAGATTACTGTTGTCTGATGTCCTTGTTGTGATTTGACAAACAGTACAAATACTTGGTAGACACAAAATCTTCATTCAGCAATCTCACGATACTGCATACTGTACGACGTCTACTATAATAATAATAATAATAATAATAATAATAATAATAATAATAATAATAATAATAATAATAATCCTTTCTACTATAGGCACAAGGCCTTGAATTCGAGGAGAGGGGGATAGTCGCTTACATC
>NC_068982.1:151334547-151335163 GCF_001194135.2 Octopus bimaculoides | reverse complement strand
TAATAATAATAATAATAATAATAATAATAATGATGATGATGATGATGATGATAATAATAATAGCTATAATAAATGCCCGGATGCAGTACCAGACAGTGGCTCTCATGGCTTCTGATTTTAATTGATTGGAAGTATTATCATGTACGTCGTTTTGTCTAGGTATAAAAGATGGGCTACAGCAAATATTCTGCTTAATACCACAGATTTGCTTGTCAGTTGTTTGACCGTAACCAGTTGAGCAGATCCCTTGGTGGTTGACGATATGTGCAGAAGTAGTAGGTGAGCATCATAGCCATGTGTTAAGAGGAATTCTTTGGGGTTTCAATGATTCACCTTTGGAAACATGGGTGTTTTGCTCAACATCCTTAAACAAACCTTATTCAGGGGCCTTTTAAGCGGGATGGGCCACTCGACCTGAAGAAAATTCTAACTGGTCCCCACCTGCGAGGTCATGCGCTGTTTATCTTGACATGAGATCACCATGTCGCCCATATATGGTTGTGATGCATGTGCCTGGTGTACTCTTATCAGACGGGTAGTCATGATGGGTATAATGGGCTTCATATATTTTACCCAAGTGTCACTTTGATGGCAAGGACTGCTCTCTCACTCAATA
>NC_068982.1:151333180-151334537 GCF_001194135.2 Octopus bimaculoides | reverse complement strand
AAGGTCGACATCGGCGGAATTTGAACTCAGAACGTAGCGACGGGCGAAATACTGCTAAGCATTTCGTCCAGCGTGCTAACGATTCTGCCAGCTCGCTGCCTTAATAATAATAATAATAATAATAATAATAATAATAATAATAATAATAATATGGGCTACAGTAAATATTCTGCTCAATACCACAGATTTGCTTGTTAGTTGTTTGCCCTTGACCGCTTGAGCATGTCCCTTAGTGGCTGACGATATGTGCATCTCTAATCACAAGCAGAAGTAGTGGGGGAGCATCATAGTCATTTGTTGAGAGGAATTCTTTGGGGTTTGGATAATTCACCTTTGGAAACATGGGTATTTCGTTCGACATCCTCAAACAACTTTTATTCAAGGACCTTTTGAGCGGGATGGGCTACTCGACCGGAAGAACATTCTAACTGGGCCCCACCTGCAAGTTCATGCGCTGTTATCTTAATATGAGACCATTATGTCGCGCACATATGGTTGTGATGCATGTGCCTGTTGTACTCTTATCAGTCGGGTAGTCATGATGGATATACTGCGTTTCGTATATTTTACCCCAGTGTCACTTTGGTGACATGCCCAGCTCTCTCACTCAATAATAATAATGATAATGATAATAATAATAATAATAATAATAATAATAATAATAATAATAATAATAATAATAATAATAATAATAATAATAATAATAATAATAATAATAAAGATCTTGAAATAGAAATTAGCAAAATGTGGAATCTGAAGACGAAAACAATACCTATTGTCATAGGTGCCCTGGGAATGACAGCGAAACGGGCTGATTACTACTTAGCTCAGATACCAGGAAACCCCAACATGGCGAAGTTCAAAAGATAGGGCTCATGGGAACTGCCCATATCCTAAGTAAAATACTGTCTATGTGATCTTAAATTTTAAAACAAACACATAATTTTCTTATGGTTTCTTAAACATTCACTAGAACAAAACTGTACAAATCCAAATATATGGTACCCTAAGCATAACACCTACATGAACGTCTAAATTGCTGTCTCTTGAGGTCTCTGGGTGAGACTTGGATCCAACTTGTACAAATGCAAAGTTTTACTCATTTATATAATAATAATAATAATAATAATAATAATAATAATAATAATAATAATAATAATATGCTATGGAAAAACAGTCAGCCACCTTCTATATATGGATGACCTAAAATTATATGCAAAAAACGACAAAGAGCTAGAAACACTACTACAGACAGTACACGGCTTTACCAGGGAAATAGAAATGAAATTCGGATTAGAAAAATGTGCCAAAGCAACCCTGAAAAGAGGAAAATTAGTTAAAAGTAGCAATATAACAC
>NC_068982.1:151326708-151331879 GCF_001194135.2 Octopus bimaculoides | reverse complement strand
ATTCAGACAACTACATAACAAAAATAGCAGGACTTACAAATATATATAACATACAGAAAATTGCACTACTGGGTACTGCACACATCCTACGCAAAACACTTTCAATACAGTAAACATAAGAGCACCACAGCAAACCACAGCACACACCCAAGGCGCACAGAGCTGCGCTCGGTAGTGAAGTGAAAGCACGTTATAAAAATAAAACTACTGAATAATAATAATAATAATTAATGATGATGATGATGATGATGATGATTTTCATTTATTTGCAACAAAGGCAAAGAATGAGGCGGACAATACAAAGACAGACATAAAGTGTGCATGTGTGGGGGGGTTACATATAATGAAATGATAAAAAAGAATGGACATATGCATAGCATGCAAAGGTAAAAAGAAAAAGGGAAAAAAGTGGCAGGGTGGGTGATAGAAATGTAGCCCTCCTGATACAAGAAGGCATCTAGGGACAATCGCGGAATCCCACTGTCCGAGATTTTCGTGAAAGTCTAGGCGCAAGCGCCCTCTCCAATTCCTTCTGTCCGACTCACAGGTCTACACTTAGAGAGGTACTATCCACTCTTGCCATTTTCGCAACTTTCACCCACCTTTCAGCAAACTCACTCGAGGACAGCACTTCCCTCTCTAATCTCAATTTCCTTTTTAAGTGAAACTTGAAGATATCAGTGAGAGCTCTACCGAAGAGAAATGTATCTGTCCACATGCCTTTCAGCGTTGTCCACCGAAGAACCTCTTTTGTTATAGCTACCAAGCAAAGGAAAACTACCTTGCCTGCCCGATTGAAGGAGGGCAGCGGTGCAATCATCACTACGTATTCGGCCGACAGATGGGTCCGTCCTACATGTGACAGCAGCTGTTCGGCATAACCCCACAAGTCAGCAATGCCCGGACACTGAGCGAGGGCGTGTAGAACAGTTTCGTCACTCTACGCGCATCTGGGACAAGCCCGTCTGACAACACATCTGTGCCTGTAGAGTTTGTTTCGAACCGGTAGCGCCCCACTTCCGGTAGCACCGCCAGGCCAAGGACATCTGGAAATTTTCCATGATAGTTCCCGATTGGAAACTCCTCCAGAACAGACTAGCCAGTTCGTTCTCGTCTGCGCCCAGAGTCTCCTCGAGAACGTCGTCGCCCTTTCCCGCCACTAATCCTCTATAAATTTTTAAAATGGAACATCAGTCCTTTCCACTATAGGCACAGGGCCTGAAATTTGGGGAAGGGGATTAGTCGATTACATCGTACCCAGTGTTTCACTGGTTCTTAATTTATCAACCCCGAAAGGATGAAAGACAAAATCGACCTCGGCGGAATTTGAACTGAGAACCTAGCAGCAGGTTTTGAGTTCAGATAATAATAATAATAATAATAATAATAATAATAATAATAATAATAATAATAATAATAATAATAATAATAATAATATCTGTTGACACTCTACTGCCAACTGAAATATTATTAGAATGAGATAACATGCCCATTGTTCTATTTTAACATACTTGAATAAACCGCTGTTTAATCAAGACTCCTACTCAGTTTAAGGGGAGAGGAAAAGCTATAAAGAGGATCAAAGAGGATCAGAATATTGAACATTTCTCCCTAATTAGTTAAAAAGTAAAAAATCTATATGTGTTATGATAAAATTTACAGTTAGCATTTAGTACTCTGCTTATTCATATGTTTTGTGGTATTCCTTTAAAATTCATTCCTTCGTCTATTATTAGACTTTCGAACGAAATAATTATCTGACACATGAATAATTTAAAACTGTTTTATTTCGAATAAAGAAATCAATGTAATGGATTAGCTAGGACTTTCTCGTAGCATACATCAGATCGATCATTTTCCCGATGATAACGACGGACTAAATACATTTTCAAATGAGCCACATCTTTCGTGGTGACTTATATGGATCTAATTTTAATACATATCCAGTAGACATCTTTCAATATCAACGAGTAAAGTCATTAATAAACATGAGTCATGAAGATCTAAATGAGAGGGTATTTAATAATACTCATTAGTAAATTAAACAGAACAGAAGCAAAATAAGATGTTTGAGAGACTAAACATTATCTCAATAATTGATTGCCAAAAGAACTTAAAAATGGAAAACGAAATGATCTTAATAGACAGGATGTTTGTTGTTGCTTAGCTTCATTTCAACTTTGATTGAACAGACCTATGAATAAAGGCTTTCCAACCATGACTCCACCATTCTTTACTCGAGACGTGTATCTAAAACACTATTAAATGACTTTATCTTTTTAGAACAGAGTAACTTGAAGATATGCTTGCTATTTCTAGCAAGTCGAGCGACCACTTAGAGATTCATTCGTTTTTCTGTATTGGTGGCTTTGCATAAAATTCTTTATAAACAATGTAATATAAAGCCACGCATACTGTTCCAAGGTTTTTCCATAAAAGACCAATCTAATCAATATGTGCTGGACACAACGGACTCTACTACCTATCGATTGGTTTAGAATCTTGTTCATAATAATTTATGAGTATTCCTAAAGGACGCTGATTATAAAAATAAACCAAACCCAGTTAGAAGTCTGGAAAAGGCGACAGCTGTTCTGGAGAATTAAAAAAAAAGCATTCTGATACGTTTATGCAATTTCAGCGATTTATGTTTGCAGATGATACTAGATCGAATTGTTTTCTGCTAAATATCAATTCTTGGACGTTGTGTCACACCTATGTTCATTAATAAATGTGAACTGCATTAAAGTAAATGTATTGAAGAGAGTCTTTTAAGATATGGAATATAACTAGTAACTATGGTAACGGTTAATAAGTAGGGAAGATGACTACTAGGTAGAAGAAATGTAAATAGTATTACAGGGAATTTATCCAGATTTGTGAATGTTACCGTTTTCTTGTTTCTGCTCGCTATTTTCCCTGCTTTTGTTGCTTCATGATATTATTAGTTTTTGTCATCGTTGTAAATATTGTTGAAGCTGTGTTCGTTTGGACTAGTGCATGATGTGTATATACATGTATGCATACACATAGATAGATAGATAGATAGATAGATAGATAGATAGATAGATAGATAGATAGATAGATAGATAGATAGATAGATTGATTGATTGATTGATTAATTGATTGATTGATTGATTGATCGATTGACTGATCGATTGATCGATTTACATGCACACATGCGCACGCACGCACACACACACACACATGCACACACACACACGCACACACATACATACACACATACACTCGTGCGCGCGCATGCCCGTTCTATCTTTTCATTCGCAGCAAACTGAAACACGAATAATTAGGTAAATATTAACTATGAGTGTGTTCGTGTATGTATATATTTGTTGTTATTCGTGTTGTACTTTCAATCTTGTACATATTGTCATTTAGACTTATGAGCAAAAGCGTTTCAGCTATTACCATTTATTCTTTTACTTATGTATATGGACTTCAGCACCACATTATCTAAAGTGACCTTTCTTAAGATTGTTTGGTGTGATTTGAGGGACATTTGCCCTATATGATTAGGATATTGGCTGACAACGTATAGGTTGACTACAGCAATTGTTTAACCAGAGTAATCGTGCTAATATATAACAGAGGAAACTTATTATATCTTTGTAATATTGGTTTCAAATTTTGGCACAAGGCTAGCAATTTCGGGGAAGAGGTAAGTCGATTAAACCGGCCCCAGTGTTCAGCTGGTACTTATATCAATGCCTCAGTCTTCAATTAATACTTATTTTATCGACACCGAAAGGATGAAAGACAAAGTCGACCTTTGCGGAATTTGAACTCGGAACGTGAAGACAGACGAAATATCACTAAGTATTTTGCCCGTTATGCTAATGGCTCCGCCAGTTCACCGCTCTATATCTTTGTAATATTGATATTAAATGTTGGCACAAGCCAGCAAGAGCAAGTTCGGTGGAGGGGTAAATTGATAACATCGGCCCCAGTACTCAATTGGTACTTATTTTATCAACCCCGGAAGGATGACAGGCAAGATTCTTGGAAGTTTATACAGAACCGTGAGAATATATGCTTTATTCAGAATACACATTTTCTCTGAAGCATTTGATACTTAAGATGGTGTGAAGTCTACATAAATAGTACTGAAGATACAGTTCTAGAAGAGAAACCGCTAAAAATTACATTTTTGCTATACCAACAGAGCCAATTGACAGCACTTCCGTACCTATAGAGCTTATCTCAAGCAGTCAGTGGCTCTCAGTAGCATTACCATGCCAGGGATTCCTGGAAATTATCCAAGTTCCCATTCGGTAGTCCTCTAGAAAAGACCAGCCAGTTGGTTTGCGTCGACGCCCAATTTCCCCAAGAACGTCATCACTCTTGTTTTCTGCTAAACCACTATAAAATGCTAACGTAGAACTTCCATCGACTGCACAACCCGACTGGTAGAGGGTAGGGAGAACTTTATAATACTTCAGATGGCAAGTAAAATCTCTCGGTCCATTTTTTAACCCAAGACAATGTCTATCAAAAAGACGAGCTCTGGAAAACTCCATCTAACAAGTGGCGATCACACCTGGTTAATCTGGGCTCCATCCTTACTAGTATCCTTACCAAACCTCTCTATGATTAATTGTATGATTTGAAACTTGTCTTGATTGGTGCATTCTTGCACATCATTCAGGTCATCGACGATAAGCGCCAACCTGCTTGCTACACCATAACCAAACTATTGGAATATGCGCTTAGCAGAGTTATGGGCTGAAAATTACACTGGTCAACAAAATGAAACTTTATTTAATCATCAGAGTTGCTGATTGACTTTTCTGGGTTAATTTTTGATGCTAATTACGAATCTGAAGTCAAATTTCCTCTATCAGGTCACATTTTCATGTTAATGATACCTGCTGTTTTAACGTATAGGATACGTAAAGCATGTCTATATAAAGTATAATGAATACAATATATGATAATTTCATGGCTTTTTATTGTACAAAATTAAAATTATTGTGTACAATTAAGTTAGAATACACTCGAATGCATAACAACTTAAAATCTTTGGGATTTGGACTTTCTATGGTGTTTTGTCTCAGGTTCATCCCTGTATAACATCCAACAGTAGCCAGCTAACATTCCTGCATTCCAAAATCCTTGATATCGTTGTTCCATCGATGCAATATCTTGATGAA
>NC_068982.1:151314859-151325350 GCF_001194135.2 Octopus bimaculoides | reverse complement strand
GATGACACGTTGCTGAGCTTTGGTGGTAAATGAGCCACAGACATAACAAAATATATCAGGACTGTTCTTGCAATGCCTTGACATCCTGAGTAGAATTTGATGATGACTTGGCACCTTAAACAGAAAGTAAAATTTATGAAACGAAAAGATTATGAAAACATAAAATTACAGAAAAACTGTGCCTGATAGAAAGAAACCGATTACATTTTTGAAATCCACAGACAAAACTACATATAAAACACCATCTAATATCCCTGATGAAAATTGGCTGTTGACCAGTGTTATCAATGTAATATCCCGTTTGGATCCTTTTTCAGTAACGTTGCCGCTTCTCAACTCACAGAACTGGGAATTCTCTTGTTCTGCTATTCAGTTGCGATAAATACCTGCCAAGACATCCATCGCAAACAAGTCTGGCATATATAAATAAAGCTCGTAAGGCAACCAATCCAAACCAGACAATTTGCCTGCCATTATTTCCACTATTTCCGCAGTTATTATCGGATTTTCGCAACACTTTGTCTCTCTTGCTGTATCTCAGCGCACCGTTGAGATAGGCAGCGGATTCCGTCCTGCTGTCTGACCTGCTACACATTATCGAGCAGTCGACGGAAATGCCACAGGCGTCCATCATGCCCCACCCCACTAGAATAAAAAATCGTAGCGTTATTGTCACGTTGCGTCTCTGCCACTCTAGCTCATCAAACGATTTTTTTTCTCCACATGCTTGAGCGCTGACAACACAGAGTTATGCTTTAAGTTGCTTAACTACTAGAGAGCCAACCACAACGCGTACACGTCACTACTGAAGCCTTGCTTACAACCCTCTATCTTAGTTTTCGTGAATGCTACTGCTTACTAAACTTAATTTATTCTACTTTAAACGCTTTTCCAGTGTGAACCACTATTAACGATCGCATTCATTAAAACTGCTTAGCGAACTAGTTAACACGATCTTTTAAGCTTGGAGCACCAGGAGCGACGCGTTCAGTTTCCAGTAACCATGTCCCTACCAACGAATTCCTTGATGGCAGCGTTTCTTTTGTTGTTTTTGCTGCTGTTCCTTCCACTGTTGGTGTGGTTGCTGTTGCTGCTGCTGATATTACAGTTGCTTTCACGGGTGCTTGTTTTATAGTTGTTGTTGTCATCGTTGTTACTATTATTGTTGTTGTGGCAGCATGCTACTCTTGGTGCTGCTGTTTTGTTGCTGGTATTTTTGTTGCAGTGGTGATGGCGTCGGCAGCAAAGGAGGTATCTCCCCTCTCTTCCCACCTTTACTGTGGACGGAAAGCCTTCTGATGGCTTGTATCACCACACGTAATTCCGAGACTGTGCCTTCAACTTCGAAAAGTTCTGAGCAAGCTGATAAATTGACCAGGTCCGGGATAGCTTCCATAATTTCTTTGTTTTTTTGTTGGTGGGGTGGATCAGTATCTTGGATCGACTTTTTTCTGCAGCCTCGAAACGTCGGTTTTGTCCTCTATGTCGAAGAGAACAGCCGACACTAACCATTAGCTATTTACTTCTGGAGGAACATCGGCCGCGTTTATTCTCACTACTCTCCAAAGTAGACTGATACGAAGGCTAGTTCGTTTTCTACAGGGTTGTTGTGAAGTGCTTCCTGGGTTCACATTTCGTTTTAAATCTCACTTCCACTGTCGTAATTTTTTTCCAACAGCGGCGTAGGTTTTAGTATCCCAAATTAATCTGAGACCCTCTTTATGTCGCTTGCTCTGTTTCCTTCAGGTTTAACATTAAGTTTAGAGTATGCAAAAGACCATAAATTGATTTGAGCTTATACAATCCAAGTAGTTGATTGATACTTATGTTAACGATCTTGAAACAAGCTTGACGTTTGCAGTACTGTATATGAATTCAGGACAAAAAGCATTTTGTCCGGCATTTTACCGATTCTGCGTGTCCAAAAGTTAATAATTCTGATGATCTGGACGAAGAGGACGAAGAATATGTTCATGTTGGGGGTGATGATAGTCACACACTTAACCATTTTGATAAATACCATAATCGTACTGAAGAAACCACCTGTAACTGATCACACACATGCGCGAACGCGCGCGCACACATTTAGGTTTTTAGGCACTAGAATGTCCAGTAGCTTTTGAAGACATCTATATCTACACCATGCACGTTTCTTAAATCTTTCTGAAGAGTATTGAAAGGTTATGTCTATGAATTCAAATCTAATGCAGGATCTGGTCCAAGATCTGGCCAGTGAGGATGGAACTTCTACACTACGCAACTTGCTCAGTACTAGGAAAAAAGTTTTAATGCTAAATTTTCTTGCAAGTTCTAGTATCTTCCTGACACATATCTCTGCATATCTTCTCTATCTACAGAGTTGGAGACCATTTATATACATAAAGTAAATTATATATATAGGAGTATATATGTATATACACATACATACATACATACATACATACATACATACATACATCCATACATACATACATACATACATACATATATACATACATAAATGACACTTGTAACAAAACACGTGTCACGAAAGAATATGATAGCCAAATAAAGAAAATTTCGAACTCTCTGCATTCAGTGGTCCACACTGTGTTTGCAGTGCTAGTACTCATATCAACATTTGAGCTGCTTGATTGGACACTTGATGAGATCCGAGGCATTGATGTGAAAACCCGAAAAATACTAACAAGCAGGCATAATTCCCACATAAACAGTGACGTAGACCGTTTCTACGTAAAACGAAATCAAGGCGGCAGAGGCTGGCTTAACAACGATCCAAAGGCCTTTGAATAACCCTTCAGCAACCACCAAGTATCGAAGTGCATTCTATGACCAAGTTTGCTTAC
This sequence comes from Octopus bimaculoides, assembly GCF_001194135.2. Classification (NCBI taxonomy): domain Eukaryota; kingdom Metazoa; phylum Mollusca; class Cephalopoda; order Octopoda; family Octopodidae; genus Octopus; species Octopus bimaculoides. The sequence continues at coordinate 151,322,504 of NC_068982.1, read as the reverse complement.
ATGAGGCTGGTAACATCTTAATATTTGGAAAGCATCTCCTTGAACAATATTCCTTGTCTATTAGCCTTAATTACATACCCAACGAAGTTGAACGACTCTACTGGGACATATCATCAGATAAAAGGATGAGCGTATATCAGCAAAAGACCATGCATGGGCATGTTAGTAGAAAGCTCCGGGATGATAGCAACATTGATCATCAAAGCAGTCTATCATGGATCAACAATCGGAGTACTATCTACCACTTTGAAGGGTATGCATTTGCAATCCAGGAACAAGAAATATTAACCAAATATTTAATGCACAAAAGGGACAGAGACGCAGGAAAAGCGCCAAACTGTGATAACCGATGCAAACTTTGTGGAGTTAACACAGAAGATATCACCTACATCATAAGCAGTTTTCCGAAAATGTCATCATTGTTTTATCTGACGATGAGACATGATATAGCTAGGGCATTGTATAATAAGATCCGTCAAAAGAACAACCCTGAGGACAAAGAAATAAGAATCCACAGAATAGTAGAAGCCAAAATCATTCATAATAGAATGGAGTACCGGTAGAATGTCCCAGGGAAAAACTCAATAAGATGTAAACATAATAGACTTGTCATAGTGATTCGGGATAGACAACAGAAGCTGCGTACACTTGGGGAAATCAGCTGCCCAGCTGATGTTAACATAAAGCTAAAGATCAGCAAAAAAGAAAATACTTACGCTGAACTATTGAGAAATCTACAGCTTCTCTATCTAAATTACAAATTCAGGTTTATACCTGTAATTTATTGGGTCACTGGGATGTGTAACATGCTGCCTAAATACCAATCTTGAGAAATTACGTTTTTCAAAACCAGAAAGGAGAAAGCTGATTCGAAGACAAAATGATCCAAACCATCACTGGAACTGTAAAAAATCTGTAAGACTTTCCAGAAGTTTATCATTTAAATATATATGAGCATGTATAGACACCCAGCTATATGCATGAGAATACATACCTAAAACAAAACATACAAATCTGTACATGTACATATATGTGGAGTCGTATGGCTCAGTGGATAGAGCGTTGGGCTCACAATCATGAGGTACTGAGTTCGATTCCCGGACTAGGCTGTGTTGTGTTGTCGAGCCAAGACACCTTATTTCACGTTGCTCCAATTCACTCGGCCGAGTAATGACATCCATACATATATACATGCATACATGCATGGCAACATCAAATGTGCAGGTGAACAGACCGTTTAAAAATGTCCTTTTGTGCAATTTCTTCCATAATTATGCCGACTCTCCAGCCAAAATCAGTAACTAAATTATTTCTTCTTTTATAAATAAGAGTCCACCTTTTACGAACCAACATAGCGTTATTGAGACCAGATTATAAAATTTATCTTATACCCTGTGGAATTTTACTTTTAAGATCCTGACTGATATTGTTAACAACAATTCCAATAGCGGTATCTACAAGCGTTACTACAACATTTGTAAGTTACTTAAGGTGGCGTCAGTACTCCTCCCACTTCATTTGGTCTTTACATATAAGTCAAGATGTACCTCTGTGGTACGAAAAAATCTGAGATGATCCTTCTGTTGTTTATATGAAGCGGCTAAGAAGATACTGGGACGAAATTCTGCAACAAGCATCTTGCTTTGAAAAATATCGCTGTCAGATAGCAGTTATTATTCCATCTCTCGTGACGCTATCCAATTTTCTCAAGGTACTAAGAACCATCCAAATTATCAAATGAACACAACCTGTGTGGAAAACAAAACTTGAAAAAAACGATCAACAATCTGCGCCGTCATATTGGAAGGTTAACGCCAATAATAAAATGTAAGGGGAATAATAGTTCACACCTCTTATGCAAAATAAAATAAAATTCTACGGTTACTCTACATACCAAGCTCCTGAGTGAAATTAGGAAGAAAAACATTATCGTTAAGAAAGCCACTTCTAAAAATTAAGAATCATCCTGGTGTAAGATCCGGAACGATTTCAACCAGAGTGCATCGTTGCTAAATGCAGTTCGGAAGGAATACTTTGACAATATCTACAGTAAAACATACACAATTGACCCTGAAACCTTTAAACTACATAACTGGAAAAATAGGTAAGCTACATAACTGGAAAATTTATAGAAGAGACTTATACTGGGACGAGAAGCTGACCGTCTACAGAAAACCATTAATATATGTATTCAAAAGAACTATGGAAAGCCAGATTGACTTAACAAATTTGGTTTCTATAGCACGGACGAATCTTGTAGCCAACGATAAAACCAACGAGTTGGCAGAAAGCTATATACCTATTGTGTGCCTAAATATTATATACAAACTTTACACAAGCTCTCTCAGCCAATACCTCCAGGATGAGTACGCATATGCAAAGAAACGAGGGTGGGGGTTGTTCGAAGTAAGAAAACTGCAGAAATCTTGTGACAGTTTGGGTTTATTATAGGAAAGCATTCGACTCTATTCCCACTCATGCTTGCTGAAGTCTCTAAAATTGGCTAAAGTATCAGTTGTAATAGTCACTGATATTGAAATGCTCACAAATCCCTCGGCAATAATCCTCACACTTACAACTGAGTACGGAATGATCGTCTCCGATGTTACAGGGAATGTTCGAAGGAAATGTTTTTCTGTATTTCTTTTGGCATTAAATTTGTTATCGTTTCCCTTATATGAATCCAGTGGCTGTATGCTAGGGTCTGTAATGCTATTGATACCAACGTAACCTATAAATTGTGGATAATTTGAAGATCTATGCTAAAAATGCTACAATGCCAAGAAAACAAACCAGCAGGAGTTAATATTTTCAGCTGACATTGCAATGAAATTTGGCCAAAAGAAGTATTCATATTTGATAGCTTAACGTGGAAAATCAGTCACGCCACCCCCTCCCAAACCTGGAAATCAATGGTCTCTCTATCTCTCCTGTTCCACACTATGTATAGATGTAATTATGGGCTTTGATGAAAGTTTATCATACGAACATGTTGTGAACAAAGAACATTATATCAGACTTAGAAAAATAAAGTAATTGTGTGCTTTCCTCTTACAAAAGAATATTCCACAACGCATTTGCAGTATCAGTGCTTATAACAATATTTGTGACCTGATAACAATAATTGTGGTCTGCTGATAATAATATTTGTGATCCGCAAAAGAAATCCAGTCCATAGATGTTAAACAGGGAAGATCCTGACATCAACTGAAAACTTTTACAGAAGTAGTGATATAGACAGGTTCTCCCTAAGAACTGGAGCATTGACCTGGTAATGCAAGATCCCTTTCTTCAGTTTTCCTGGGCTTTTGGTCTTGATAGCCGTTCGAAACTGTTTAAGCAAGTTGTCATAATACTTTCCGTTGATGGTGTTACTCTTTTGAAGATAGTCGATAAAAACGATGCCTTTTGCACCCGAAAAAGACTGAGACCATCACCTTCCCTGCATATGAAATGACCTTGGCCTTCTTTGGAGCAGGTGAGGAGGGGTGTTTCCACGGCATGGATTGTCTCTTTGTCTCTGGCTCAAAGTGATAAACACAACACTCATCCTGGGTTAGGAAACGTTCAAACAAAATAGCTCGATCTGCCTCAAGCAACGTCAGATTTTCGCGTGACGAGATCAACCTGCTGCGTTTTTTATCAGGTGTCAAATGACGTGACGCCCACTGAGCAGAAACCTTAGTCATGCTAAGTTCATTGTGCATAATATTCTCAACTATTTCGCCTGATATGCTAATACCATTGGCTATTTGATTTATAGTCAGTCGCCTGTCATCCATCACCATGTGGTGAACACGATCAATGTTTTCCTTGGTGGTGGAAGCTACTGGACGTTCAGACTTTGGGTCATCTTGAACACTCTCCCTTCCTCTCCTAAATTTAGCTATCCACTTTTGCACTGTATATAAAGCTAGTGTCATCCCCTAATGTAGCAACCATGTCAGTATTAAATATTCTTGGGAGCTAAGCCTTTTTTCGGCAGGCTCTTGATAACACTGCGATGCCAAATTTTGTCCATTTTCAAGAGAAGTCGCTAGTAGTTACTTTTGAAGTCTCATTTGAACAGTCAGGTGTCTGTTTACCTAAAAAGAAATAATGCGCGTATTAATAAGGAGAGTTTGAAATTACTGCATGCAAGATTTCATTGCGCTAACATCATTCCTTCATAGTCAGCCTATGTACTTCTCAGTACACATTCGTATGAACACCCTCATTTTGGCAAATTAATGCCTGTTTATATGTCCTCACACTGACAGCAAAACACCGCCTTATAGGTTACAGAAGAATTAAAGTAAGACAAAACAATGTAAGCAATTTCACAGTTGGTTTTGAAAATAGTTAAAGAGATCGTCGATCTACAGAAATCATCTGTCATTTCGCAATGCTTATCACTTGCCAAGAAAAGGCCAAAAATAAAACAAAAAATGTTTGAAGATAATTAAAAAAGAAGATTGGAATAGAGACTGATCACCGTCAAACAAAAACAGAAAATCGTCAGCGAAAAACTTCGGATTAAGAAGAAAGTTGCAAAAAGTAAAAGGATTAACAAGAAATTCAATTGAAACGATTCAGTTGTCGACAGAGACACGACAAGACAATCAATAAACATTACAGCGGCTACTTCCCAGAAAAATACAGCGTTATTCTGGAGGAAAATGTGAAACCATCGGAGTTTAACCACAGAACAGGGTAGTTACAAGTAATCCGAAGAAAATATTGTCTTTGTATAAAACCAAAAATCATTCAGCGTCAACAGCGACACTCCTGAGACTGTGATGAAAAAAATCGGGGTTAGAAAAGAGACAGAAAGAGAGTTTATTGTAGGATACCTAAACGAAAGAAAAAAAAAATTACCTCCAAGTTCTCAATGGAGACATAAACCTACCAAGCCGATTAGCGATAGCAGATACAAAACTGACAGCCAAAAACAATGCTATTCACCTGATAAAAAGCTACCAGCCAATTGTAATCTCGTGTATAAAATATTTTTAGTATGTTTGAAGCTGTCCTTCCAGGATCACTTTGATAGTAATATCATTACTGCTAGATAAAGAGCTGGAAAGAATGGAGTTTAGAGATGTGCAAGACAACTCTGGATCGACAGAACTGTGATGTTAGAGGTACTTCAGCGTAAGAAGGAACTTGGCGTAGTCAAGCTGAATTACACGAAAGCATTTGACTCTACTCGTAGACATTAGTGTCCATTCGACTTGCTAAAGTTTCAGATAATATTATCAAGGACATAAACATGATGACTTTGTCATGGGCAAACATTCTGAAGTTAAGCACAGGAAATTAGTTTTATTATCACCTATAAGATATAGCATTGCAAATTATTTTAGGGGTGGAGGGCAGCAATGATGCTGTTTATACTTTCAATAAATACTTTGTCCGTTTTGCGACGATCTGAAAATATATGTCAAAATATGGATGATATGAAGGAAAGTCTTGGCTTAGTTAAGACATTCTCAAAAGATATAAAGATGAAGTTTGGCCAGAATAAAAGTTCCTGAATGGTTGTAAAGTGAAGATGCACTATAAACCCATCTGGTAACATTATTATCAATGGCCCAACTATTTCTCTGATATCTGATTAAGAATGCTGCAGGTACTTAGAACAGATGTAAATTTTCCTGTGATGGAACGTATAAGAAGAAGCATGTGACTGGGAATATAACACAAGAATAAGGAAAATATTAGCCTCAGAAATTTACGCAGATAAATATCGATAGCCTTTGTGTCTTTACTGTGACAGAATACATACTAAGCTTTGGGCTATTCGATTAAATGCCAGATGAAATTCAGGCTATTAATGTTAAAATGTAAACTGGCACCAGGAATTTACATATCACCAACGATATAGATTGTCATTACGTAAAACGAAAACAAGACTGTAGAGACGTAACATCGATCTAAACAGTCTTTCAAATTCTATCATATCCTTTCAACATCTAATACAAACGCCGAAGGAACAAGTGTGCATGCATGAGACTAGAAATTCTGAAGGAAGGTTTTAGTTGATGCCACCGATGCTAGTACTTTACTGCTATTTAATTTTGTCGATCCCCAAGGCTGACCCAGGACAGTTGAATTCGAAACGTAAAGATCCGAAAAAATAGCACAAGGTGTTTTCTTAGGTGCGCTAATGTTTCTGAAAATCTAATAACAATATAATTAAAAACAAAAAAAAAATAATGATGAAAATATACAATGTTAATTCTGTACACATTCACACTAACGTACACACAGACACGCACACAAATATAAAAGTTTATAGACATATTAATGAATTTATATGAAATTTTTTGAAACTAGTGACCTATCCATTGATTGATTACCGGACAACTTCTTTTGCCTTGACAGAGCAAAACAGTGTCAAGCTAACTCAACACATGTTCACTTCGATATGATGAAATCTACTGCGCTAGCACTATTGGGACTCATATCAGATGTGCATACAGCGTACAGTATTAATCCTGAATGTGAAAATATTTTTAAGACGGTTTTCAATTTCTTGGAGGTTGAGTGATAGCATAGAAGCTTCCTCTCTACTGTGCTCGGATGTACAACACAATTGTTAACTGCAGGGTGCAGCAATTGTCGTGCTTGAAACCTAGTCCACCTTGTCGACACTGCTGTGGAAAATCTACGAGCAAACAGAAACAGACTGAAAAGAAGAAAGTACAATATCTTTAGACTTTTACACAAAAATTTGCACTATTCAACAGTGCGCGTCAAAGTATGTCGTATGATTGTAAGCTAAACTACAAAAGAATGAGAATCCATAGCACGTCGTTCAACCAAAAACTTCGTAACAAAAATATAATTTATCATTGTTGATTTGAGACTACACAAAACAACAGGACAGAGGCTATTTACGTTTTCATAAAAAGTGGAACATGCATTAACTTTTATTTATTACGCTACTTATAGTCTTATGTTCACTATACGCACATAGACGCACTCGCACACATGTCCACATACGAACATCTAAACACACTCACACACACATGCACTCATATGCACACACACACAGAACACACACACACAACACATACAACACATACATACATACATACATACATACATACATACATACATACATGTATGACGTAGATTCTCCAAATCTAATCTATTAGTGACAGTGAAGATTTGTAAGACATTCCAAAACTTCTCTAGCTCTAAACTCAAAAAGGCTTGTCACTTTGTCAGTGACCGGCTTTTACTCTCTTAAGAACGTAAGTAAAACTCAAGGGAAAACCATATATACATAGAAACATTTATATGTGTGTGTGTGAGTCATATCTCGGAGTTTCAATATCCCAAACCAGTCGCCTTGTAATCGGAACCATGAAACTTACAGGAGTAACTATGAAGATATCAGTACTCAATATAACCTCTGAAGATATATGTCATTGACCAAATATACAGTTGTAGCTATATGGTAAGAAGCTTGCTTCCAAACCGGAAGCAGTCCCACTGCGTGGCAACTTGGACAAGTGTCTTCTGCTATAGCCTCGGGCCGACCAAAGTCTTGTGAGTAGATTTGGCAGACTGAAACTGAAAGAAGCCAATCGTATATATAAAATGTGTGTGTGTGTGCGTGTGTGTGTGTGTGTGTGTGTGTGTGTGTGTGTGTGTG
>NC_068982.1:151309724-151310550 GCF_001194135.2 Octopus bimaculoides | reverse complement strand
ATACGAGAATTTTTATTAATCACTACAATTGTTTCGCCCCATCTAGTTTCGATCCCTCACGGGATATATACTTAGATGTCGAACAACATGAATGAGTGTCCAACACCGCATTGCTGGATAAAATTCTTTATTTGTGTTTTAAGGTTACCATTTGATCTATGTTTAGAAAAACATCTTAATATCCTAACAACTTTTCAAGCCGATCACATGGTGGAATGGCATACACACAGACACACAGACACACACACACACACACACACACACACACATACACACACACACACATACACACACACACACATATATACATATATATATATTTACATATATACATATGTGTGTGTGGTGTGTATGTATATATAAATGGATATATATCTATATGTATATACGTGTGTGTGTGTTTGTGTCTGTGTAGACGCACAGACACACAGACACACACACATCCATGCATACCAGCCTCCTCACTCTACGCTAACGATGTTATCCAGGGGAAAGGCAAAGGCTGACACAGCTTGGCACCTGTGACGTCGCAACTCATTTCTACAGCTGAGTGAACTGGAGCAACTTGAAATAAAGTTGTTTTGCTCAAGAACACAACACACAGCCCGATCCGGGAATCAAACTCACTACCTCATTTTTGTGAGCCCGCCGCTAGAGCACCGCCTTGATCGATTGTATCGAACGCACCAACTTCAGTACTTATATTTTGAAGCCTGACACTAACTCTATCGATCTGTATTGCCGAACAGCAAGATTACGAGGATGTAAACAAGCGAACACCTAGTCAAGCGGTGGTAGGGGACAAACACCAACACTCACGAGTGTG
>NC_068982.1:151301687-151308917 GCF_001194135.2 Octopus bimaculoides | reverse complement strand
ATATATATATATATATATATATATATACATATCTATATATTTATATTAGTCAATAATGAATATGTGTACATATGTATTCGGCCAGTTAAGCCATCGTCGGATTGCAGTCGGGCGATGGCTTAACAGACCATAACTTCGAAATCAGTCTACATTGTTCCTGTTTAAGGACAATTAGTTTGGTGCTCTACGAAAAAATATAGTAACTTCTCAGATTAATTATTTTTATTATAACTAAACATGAAAACGAACAGTAACATATCTATATATGTTGCCCAATGGATATAGATAATGCACTTGCGGGACAATGGTTTTCAGATATTATCTTCCCATGAGGCATGGTGCCGGGACCAGAACAGAGTGGAACAGGATATCAAAAAGGAAAACACCTACTGGTGAAGCTGACTATATTGAGACTGATGGCTCAAAAGAATATTGGCGGAACTTAAAAGTTAAAACAGTTACCAAGTTAAAACACAACAGGCCAGATATTGTTGCATGGGACCACGTGGAAAATGCATATTCTATTGTAGAAATCAGCTACCCTCTCGACACCAATGTGGTTAGAAAAATACAAGAGAAAGAGGATATCTATGAACTATGGGCAAGGATTTTTCAAATCCAGTACTCCAAGATACATTTTCAGTTTCATACCTATTATTACTGGTGCAACAGAATACACACCAACCCGTCTAGGACAGAGTATAGTTAAAACTGCAGGTTAAAAATGACAAGACGTTAAAATGACTGCACACTTTAACATCGCTTCGGGAGTACAAATGAAACACTTCAACGTATGCCTGTCTTACCTGTACCCGACAATTTCAATAAAGCAAGCTATTCCATTAGCCACATAGCATGCCAACTTTTGTTATTTCAGAATGGAAGAGATGGTTGTAACAGCATTCTGAACACACTCAACTAAACACTGCTTCTCACAGCTGGTTAGTTTGCAGAATGCATTGAGGACGTAAAGAAGAATTTGATAGCTCGCTATGCCATAAAGTTTTTTGGTAACTGGGATAAATGCTGTAGAAATGTTCCCGACTTCTTATCGAGCATCTGTTTTTCGCTGGAACAAGAGACCTGGTCAAGTCAACCAGGAACCTCATGATGATCCCCGTTTTCGACAGTAAGGACATCATCTGTATCCACTGGTTTCTCTCTAACTAAACAGTCAACAAAGAGTACTTTGTAGAAGTTTTGAGGGAGCTCACGAACACAATGCACCAGTTCACAATTTCATCCTGAAAATCAATTGTTCAAGGAGATGGATATCGAGTCTGTCCTTCACTCTTTCTACAATCTAGACCTTGATTGCTGTAACTTTTGGTAGTTTCCGAAGAGGAGGAAGAAGAAGAAAACTATGGCAAGAGCTCTGGACGCCTTCACGCTGGAGGTCTCCGATGGAACCTTCATGAAGTGGTTGGAGACCTACAGGTGCATTGAAATTAGAGGAACCTAATTTTAAGGAGACTAAAGTTATGTACTTCTTTGAAATTAATAAATGTCTCTCACAAAAAGCTTCGAAATTTCTGGAATGCACATTGTGTATATAAGTCTGCTTATATATAAGTTTATATATAAACATGTCTTTATTGACATACCCTCTGGAAAAAGATGAGCTGTGAACTTTATTCTACTGTTTTACTCTATCCTTCTATCTACTATGTTATTCCTTATAAACTGTCAATTTTCTTGTCTAGAACATTCATACATACTCACCTTGTCTCTGATGACGAAATACCCAATGTTCGGACATGCTTGCTTATCACTAGGGATATCCCAGAAACAGCTGTAAAGCTTCAAATTCACCTTGCCCTAATTAAATATTCTAAATGACTTGCTTTTTGTTGTCTTTTCCTCCTAATATGATATATACCTGCTAACTCGGAAGCCTAGTACAGATCCCTGGCTCCAACCTCAGTTGAACTTGGAACCAAACGGATAACGAATTATAGCACTTACTCAGCGAACCTATTTGTTTAGATCACCAGTGAACTAAACCCATCATATTATATATATATATATATATATATATGCATGTATGTATGTATGTATGTATGTATGTACGTACGTATGCATGCATGTATATATGTATGTATGTATGTATATGCACGCGTGTGTATAAACTACAATTAAATATAGACCCAACCACAACTAACAAAGAAAAACAGACACTTAAAGATTTTATACATATTATTATCATTTTGAAAAATACTTCCCATCATTTCCTAAACCTTTTTTCCAATATCTATATATGCCAGCAAACACATAAACACATACACAAACATACACACATACACAAAAAAGAAAACATCAGAAAAACACAAACACACAAACACACACACACACACACACACACACACACACACACACACACACACATACAAAAGAAAACATCCCAAACACAAATACACGACTATGCATTCACACACACACAAACACACACATACACACATACACACAAAAGAAAAGCGCAAAAATACACACACACATACATGTGTGTGTGTATTTTTGCGGTGTTCATGTGTGTGAGTGCAGGTCTACCCACACATACTCTCTCACACACAAACACGATTACAGAAATAAATACACAGCAGGTGACCACACACATTCACAGGTAGAGACTCTCAAAGAATACATTTAGCCCAAAGGAAAATCCTAATTCTTTCTTCAAAGCATTCATCACTACATACACACCCATCAGCTCACAGCTGGTCACTTTCCAAACATATTGAAAGGACACTGAACACAACACACACACACACACACACACACACACACACACACACACACACACACTTACACACACAGGTGGACATAAAACCCATTCTATAAATGCTTTTTAACCACTCCCTTGGCAGGAACACACAGAAGATTTCTTTTAGGCAATAGACACTCCTTCTCTTACCCGCTAACACTTTGGACTCTGTACCAAGCTATATTTAAAGAAGACTTCAACGAAATATCCCAGACATGTTCTTGACCCCCAGACAGAAGATGAACTGTTTTTTACTTCTAATTTTTATATATTTGTATTGATATTTGATAAGATCAGATTCATCGAAACCAATAATATTTTCTTTATAAAAATTATAAATTCATTTTTATTAAATTCCGCCTTAAATTGAAATGTCTTAGACTTACTTCTCTGCTATTTCCAACTCCATCTTTTATAAATAAAAATTTGAGTTTTAAAGATCTCTAATCTTTTTCCCTCTAATATATATATATGTATATATATATATATCTTTTCTTTTGTCTATATATTAAACCACGATTTTCCCTTTAAATTACCAACTACTTAATACCTTATAGCTAGGACTATACATTGTGAGATAATACACCAGCAGAGTCTAGGGATACATGGATACATTTATCCCTTAGATGGTTGAATAACCTCTAACTCATATTTTGCTTAACACACACACACACACACACACACATATATATATATATATATATATATATATACACATACATATATATGCATGTATTATGTCATTGTTCAATTTGTTTTAAGATTTCTCGCCAAGAGAGAAAGAACTGGTTTCTAACCAAGATCCAAGGCTCCTTCGTTGGAATTTCGACATCAGAAACAGCGTGTTTTTGTTTGTATACATATGCATGTATGTATGTATGTATGTATGTATGTATGTATGTATGTATGTATGTATGTATGTAAGTAAGTAAAAGTGCAGATTTGTATGTTTTTTTTTATGTATGTTTTCACATGCATATTGTTGCATATCTAGACATGCTCATATATATTTAAACGATAAACTTCAGAAAAGTTTTACAGACTTTTACAGTTCCAGTGATGAATTTGATCTGTAGTCTTTGAATTAGCTTTCTCCTTTCTGGTTTTGAGAAGCTTAATTGGTATTTAGGCAGTGTGTTACATATACCAGGCCCCAAATAATTACAGGTATAAACCTGAACTTGTAATCTGGATAAGGTAACTGCAGATTTCTGAATAGTTCATCCTAGATATTCTCTTTTTCATTGATTTTCAGCTTTAAGTTAACATCTGCTGGGAAGCTAATTTCCACAATTGTACACAGTTTCTTTTCTCTATCCCAAATCGTTATATCAGGTCTGTTGTTGTTACATTTTATTGAGGTCTTCACTGGTACATTCCACTAGTACTACTTTTTAATATCAGTGGCTATGGCTTCTACCATACTGTGGGTTCTTATTTCTTTACCTTCGGGGTTATTTTTCCGACAGATTTCCTTATAGAGCGTCCTAGCTAAAACATCATGCCTCATCGGTAGATAATACGGTTACCATCATCTCGGAGCTTTCTATTAATATATCCATGCATAGTCTTCTGCTCGTATACACTCATCCTTTCATCTGATGATACGGTGCAGTAGAGTCGTGCGACTTCTTTGGGCATGTATTGTAGGTTATCGGACAACGAACTTGCTCAAGGAGCTGCCTTCCAAGTCTTACGCTGTTATCAGCCTCATGTATGCAACCTTGGTCATAGAATGCACTTCGACACTTGGTGGTTGCTCAAGAGTTATTCAAAGGCCTTTGGATCGTTGTTAAGCCAGCCTCTGCCTCCTTGTTTTCGTTTTACGTAGAAACGGTCTCCGTCACTGTTTATGTGGGAATTATGCCTGCTTGTTAGTATTTTTCGGGTTTTCACATCAATGCCTCGGATCTCATAAAGCATCCAATCAAGCAGCTCAAATGTTGATATGAGTACTGGCACTGCAAACACAGTATGAACCACTGTTTTATTGAATGCAGAGAGTTCTATGGTCCAAATTTTCTTTATTTGGCTGTCATATTCTTTAATGAGACGTGTTTCGTTACAGGTGTCATTTATGTATGTATGTATGTATGTATGTATGTATGTATGTATGTATGTATGTATGTGTGTATGCATGCATGTACGTATGTACGTATGTATGTATGTGTGTATGAATGTGTATATACATATATACTCCTATATATATAATTTACTTTATGTATATAAATGGCCTCCAACTCTGTAGATAGAGAAGATATGCAGAGATATGTGTCAGGAAGATACTAGAACTTGCAAGAAAATTTAGCATTAAAACTTTTTTCCTAGTACTGAGCAAGTTGCGTAGTGTAGAAGTTCCATCCTCACTGGCCAGATCTTGGACCAGATCCTGCATTAGATTTGAATTCATAGACATAACCTTTCAATACCCTTCCGAAAGATTTATGAAATGTGCATGATGTAGATATAGATGTCTTCAAAAGCAACTGGACATTCTAGTGCCTAAAAACCTAAATGAGACTACTTCACGGCAAGAAACTCAGCTGGGAACAGCTACTTCAAGTACCTCATTCACCGAATGCTAACTAAAGAAGGTAGTTCAGTAAAAGTGAAGCAGTACCTCTTCAGTGTCCCACTATGACTACAGCTTGTAGCCTGTCGTTAGAATATACATACACGCTCACAAACGCTCGCGCGCGCGCGCACGCTCACACACATACACAAATAGATGCATACACGCATGAGTGTGTGTGTGTATGTATGTGTATGTGTGCGAGGGCAAGCGTTTGTGTGTATATGTGTGTGCATGTTTGCGTCGTGTGTGTATGTATAACCACCATAAAATGGTGTATATATTTATTTAACCCCTTGTTATACTTAGGATTACGGCCGTTTCGCTTCATGTAATAATAATTTCAGAGTATAATAAATTATTAAACATGTCTGCACTAATAAGTATGCTATACATTATACAATACAATTGTACATTTACAAATCAATGCAAATATAGAAGTCTAGCTCCTCACATCACCAGAATCTCATGGTTTCACCAATGCTTTTAGTTATCTGATGAGCTCTACATTGATTTGTAAATGTACAGTTGGGATTATATAATGCGGAACGTGCATATTAGCGTAGGCACGTAAAATAATCTATTATACACTGAAATTATTATTATACGATGAAAGCTGCGAAATGACCGTGATACTAAGAATAGCAAGTGGTTAAAGAAGTGTATTCATCTCATACACCTGAATTTTTATGGTTAATATACTCGTCATAAAATAATTTCATCGATGTGAGTGTGTGTGTGTGTGTGTGTGTGTGCGAGCGTGCGCGCGCCTGTGATGTAACAGTCCAATTCCGACACTGGTCCAGTACTGACATAGATCCTCCTTCTCTCCTTTCCTTTGTCTTTGAAAGTAATTTGCTCTTTTACACCGGTTCCCCTATGACTCCAGTACGAATTGAGAGTCCGTGAACGGTTGTACATATAAACATGTACATATATAATTTATGTATATTGTTTACTCTTAGTTCAATATTGATTGATTGTTCATACATGCATAAGGCTACATATGGAGTAGTTGATTATATCGATCAATTTCTTGACTGGTACTTATTATATTTATGCCGACAGTATTTGAACTAAGAAGGTAAATGGCCATGACTAAATGACGCAAGATAATTTTTCCGGCGCTCTACATATTTTGCAATGGACGTCCCACTTTTAGATGAGGATAAATATTACGTTTATATATGTCTGCACGTGTGGGTGTGTGGGCAAACACATGCACGCATACACTCGTATATATATATATATATATATATATATATATATATATATATATATATATATATATATATATATATATATATATTTACCTATATATAAATATAGATATATATATATATACACGTACATATATGAGTATGTCAATATACATGTGTGTATTCATATGTGCGTAGATAGATGGACGATTGGGTGTACATATATATTTTCTTGGATGTGCGTATAAGGAAAACAAATGTCGTATTTTTAGAGACATAGATAAATAGACAGACAGACAGACAGACAGACAGACAGACAGACAGACAGATAGATAGATAGATAGATAGATAGATAGATAGATAGATAGATAGATATGCAGTCATTTGACTTAACTAAATTTAATGTCGGCTGCTTTAATATTCGTCTTTCATCACGCCAATGATTTTAAAATCCTTCCCGGTATCGTTCTTAGGTCGATTCAATCGACTATACACTGAGGCTGTACAGTTATCGATTTATTATATAATTATACAATAATTCATCAACAGGCTTTCGCCTGGTCAATAGTCCTTGTTTTTTTCTTTCTCTCACTCTCTTCCTCCCTGTTCCATCTCCCTACATATATATTGAATGGGGTGGGGTCTTGTATGTATGTAAATAAGTGTGTGCATATATGTGTACGTATATATATATATAT
>NC_068982.1:151299639-151301437 GCF_001194135.2 Octopus bimaculoides | reverse complement strand
TATATATATATACTGACACCCAGATAGATTGATGGATAGATAGATAGATAGATAGATAGATAGATAGATAGATAGATAGGTACGCGCATACATACATACACATACATACATACATACATACATACATACATACATACAAACATACATACATGCATACATATATACACAAACACAAACACTCGCGCGCGCGTATATATGTATGTACATATACGCATAATTATATAGTGCGACCTAAATTTCATTGAGTGATACGACCAGTGTTTAGAACTTCATGCACATCCGGACAAAATATTGAGCGGCATTGCTTTTGGCTCTCCACGTTCTGAGTTCAAATTTCGCCAAGGTGACTTTGCCTCTCATCATTCGATGTCGATAAAATAAATGGCATTTATTTCATTAATTTCCCCTCCCCTTCAAACCTTTGGCCTTGCTTCAAAATTAGGAAAACAAATTAAATTCCAAGCTATTTTCACCAGATTCAATAGTTAGAAATACTACAAAAGTACTTAGAGAAAAAACAACACTTCTCGTGTGTCATCAAACACACCATTCACAAACACCCACGCATTTCACAGGCTGCACTTTCGTCTAACAACAGTGCTCCGTAACTAATTAAGAATTTATCTGACTTAGAATATCTATGTAAAATATTTAGTAGAGGAAGGAAGAATCGAGAATAGGTGATGTATAAAAGGAATACACACAGACACACACACACGCACGCACGCACACACACACACACACACACACACACACACGTGTATCTGTATATAAATGCATACACAGATATACGCATACATATACACACACATATATAAACAGCTATATATATATGCATATAAATATTCACACACATACACACACGACGTGTGTGTATGTGTGTGTGTGCAGCGTATTCGGGCTAAATTTGACAGTTTGCATAAAAGGAAAAGAAAACACAAAAGTATTTTCAAAAAATCAAAAAATATCAACTAGATTATGGCTGGGAGATAACAGTTTACTCAAAGTAGCCGCCCTTAATCTCCACCACGGCTGCAAGACTGCTCCGGAATCTATCACATGCCTTCCTCACTGTGTCCGTGGGAAGATCTTTGAATACCTTCAAGATCTTCGCCACCAGCTCGGCCTTGCTGCCATGGGCAGAGCGGTTTATGTCTTTCCCAACTGCACTCTACACTCAGTAATCTACAGGATTACAATCAGGAGGTTTAGGAGGTCAGAAATTGGAGTGGTGAAGTCGTAGAAATTCTGACTCTTTTCGGAGATATGGCAAGACCTGAATCTTGCTACCACACAGATGACCTTCCAGCAGCAACCCTCTCCAGCCAGAGATTGACCAGTCGCCAGCAGCTTCACATAGCCATCTGAATTGAACTGTAAACCCAGTTCATCTGCCGTTGGAAGGGATCCGGTATGTGAACGCAGTCAGAATGCCTGCTGTGTCCCTTCCTGCTGGCCACGGCTTTGTAGTCTCCGTTGCAGCTGTTCATGTCACGTCTTACAACTTTTACAGTATTCACAGAACATTGACCAGCAGTCATAATGTCAGTATTTTGACACTCGGTGTGAATCATCATGGTATACTTAACTTTTTTCCAATATTCAGTTGGCTTTCAATCCTCCATGTCAGCCAACTTTCTCTCAACTATAACTTTAATCGTTATCCTCTCCAATATCATTGACTATTCACTAATATAAGCTGTTTCAGAAAAATAAAGGGGCATAAAATGTTGTCAAATTTAGTCTAAACACAGCGTGTATGTGTGTGTACATATATATATATATATATATATATATA
>NC_068982.1:151296663-151299076 GCF_001194135.2 Octopus bimaculoides | reverse complement strand
GATGTGAGGATGATGGTGTGTAGTTTGGGTGCTGGGAAGTGGTCAGTGCTAGTATGTGTGGAGTGTTGTGAGGTGGGGTAGTGGTGTGGTGGTGTAGTGGTGTGGTGGTGTAGTGGTGTGGTGGGGTTTGGGTGGGGTAGTATCAATGAAGAGAGAAGGTGGGTAGGAGTGAAGAGAGGAGAGGAGGGGAGGTGAGCCCATGTGTCTTTGAGCATGACACTTTATTTCACGTTGCTCCAATCCACTCAGCTGGCAAAAATTAGTTGTACCTGTAATTCAAAGAGTCAGCCTTGTTACATTCTGTGTCACGCTGAATCTCCCTGAAAACTGCTTTAAGGGTATGCATGTCTGTGGAATGCTCAGTCACTTACACGTTAATTTCACGAGCAGGCTGATCAAAGCAACTGGAGTACTCGTCGTCGTAACCGACGGGGTGCCAGTTTTACAAGTACATATACAGATGTATTGTATATGCTGCAAAATATGACCTTGTATGCTAGAATTGAGAATTTCAAAATAATCTTTTCTACTATACGCACAAGGTCTGAAATTGTTAGGGGGATAGTCAATTACATTGATCCCAGACTCAGCTGGTACTTATTTTATCGACCCCGAATGGACAAAAAGGGAAAGTCAACTTCGGAGAAATTTGAACTCATAATGTTCAGAAGAAAAACTGCTAAGCATTTTGTCCGGTGCTGTAGAACTCCAAAATAATACTGAAAGACGGGTACGACAACTAACGAAAAGGACAAAATACATGCAAAGAATAAAGCCATTTTATAAGCAGCTTAGTGGCTATCATAGTGGCTATCGCTCATGATCGAGGGTGAAAGTCTTAGTTATTTTTATAGTTATTGATACATTCTGAGGTAATTGATGTATCCAATTCCTGTTCGGGAAGAGGTGGTTCCGGATGCTCGATGAACTTGTTCATTTTCATCGACTTTCTGGTCTTGAGACCAAGCATTCCTTTGCAGGAAGAGATGATGGAATTTTCTAGCTGGTTTCAGTGTTCTTCAACAGTTTGTGATGAATTTTCGGGCAGATGTTCTCAGAGATTGGGGAGATGAGACCGTGGTCTGTCCCATACTTATCTGCACCAGCCATGGCTAGGGTCTTCAAAACATAGTCAGTCATGTAAAAATGTTCTGAGTGTAGATGTTGCTATGAAGCTTTGTACTTATTTTTCTGGAGAAATAAGGTATTCGTAATGACCGGATCATGCTCCTCACACTTAGTGTGATGAAGTATCCCCTTGACGTTGGTTCTGCTAATTCCTTCTTTTTCAAAGGTCCCGGTTCAGAGCCTGTGCTCTCTCCTGACTCTGACATCAAAGTCACCAAGTAGTACAATCTTGTTTTCTTTTGAACATAGAAGTTTTAAGCTAGAGTTGAGCATAGAAGTTTCCCTTCACAAAGTTTACATCATCCAAAGTTGGAGCATATGCACTGATGATGTTGACATGCCGAGAGTAATCTTGTGTCATAAGTCGATCAGTGATTCTGAGGGGTTGCTGAATGAGTCTCCGAAGTAGGCTATTTCGGATGTCAAAACCAGAAAGACCCAAGGTTGTTCAGTGAAGACTTTTCCAAAAAGACATGCATTGTCCTTGTTCATCTTTGATTTATCTTTCCCCTGCCCTTCTGGTCTCACTCAGAGGAATAATGTCAAATCTGAAGTTTACGAGCTAAAAAAAAAATAGTTCTATCAGGTCTGTCCAAGTTTGAATTGTCCATTAAAATTCGTACGTTCCATTTTCCAAATTTCATTGCTCGATGTCCTGCAGATTTTCGACCGCATGTTGATGAAACCCCCTGGGCATGGTTTTCAGGCAGGTTGAATTGAAGTAGGCTATGTTTAGGTCGACTTTCTAACTCCTCCTGATTCTAGGGTGAACAGAATAGATCCTATAGAGGGTTGTACAGTCGACACTATCCCTGGCGAACAACTTGCCTGTCTCATTTCCAAAAGTTGAGCGACTAAATCTGGTACTCTACGCTTCTGTGCCCGTTCGTAACTAAGAGCTTTCAGCCATCACCAGCCTGCTCCTTCACCCTTCCTCCGTCACCGAAAGATGTTATTTAATGTTTATTTCTTGTTGCACTCCAAGACAAACAAGGTTCTTCGCAAATCTGCAAACTGGAACCAATGGCAAGGAAACCAAGACAATTGGAGTTCTTAAATCTGATGCAGTCTTCACCCGCCTTCGCGGCTGTGAGGGAAACTTCATCCATTTGATCTGTCGTTGAGGTCTTGAGAGTGGAGTACCTTTCGTCTGGCTGCTACTGATGGCTCTTCTGGCATGGTTGCACCTGTCCAGCTTGACTCTACCGGATGATAGCAACACGCTAGCCTCTAAACCACGACAAGGTCGGGACATTATATACATATATATATATATATATATATA
>NC_068982.1:151294813-151295566 GCF_001194135.2 Octopus bimaculoides | reverse complement strand
GACACGTAAAAGCACCCACTACACTCTCTGAGTGGTTGGCGTTAGGAAGGGCATCCAGCTGTAGAAACTCTGCCAAATCAGACTGGAGCCTGGTGTTGCCATCCGGTTTCACCAGTCCTCAGTCAAATCGTCCAACCCATGCTAGCATGGAAAGCGGACGTTAAACGATGATGATGATGATGATGATGTATGTATGTATGTATATACCAGACATAAGTTTCATAAACTACAAAATATAAATATCCACACTACGACACTTGAAACGTACCTGTTATGACACTTTATCTCGATTTGAATGTATGTGAATGTATTAAGAATGCCCAAACTTATTTCTGCAAATGTGCTAAGAACTGATCCTGATCATAGTTTAAACAATAAGCGTAGGAGCAAGGTAAATGCACTAAAAACAAGGGTTGGGTCAGTGGGGCCCATTTAAGCGGCCCTTCAGAAATTGAACCACCTTACGATACTCTCTAGGAGTTCACGGTATGAAATTCATTGTCATTGCTCCGATTCGGTCGCCAATGCCATGCATTTAGTTTGAAATACATTAAAAATACAGGGGTCAATGGAGTCCCAATTAGGCAGTCTTTAAAAAAATAGACCCCTTTACGACGTTCTAGGAGGAGCTAACAAACATAAAAACGTAACGGACAGAGAAACCTCACTCAAATTCATAATAGGATATATACATATATATATATGTATATATATATATATATGTATATATGTATATGTATATATATATATATA
>NC_068982.1:151292955-151293523 GCF_001194135.2 Octopus bimaculoides | reverse complement strand
GGGAATCGTAGAATCACCATCCGTGAGTTATCAGAGGATGTGCAGATTAGTTACAGTTCAATTCAGTCCATTATCACTGAAGATTTGGGTATGAGACGCGTGTTTACCAAGTTTCTGCAAAAACTGCTTTCAGCTGACCAAAAAAGGCACTCAGGTTTCAGTTGCACAATATCTCCTTGATTGTGTCGAGAACGGTAAGAATGTTTTGAAAACTTTGCATAGTATCGCCAAGTTTTGGGCAAAATTTGATGCAGATTTTCTGCTCAACTTTCTCTGTCATGGTCAATGCAACGATCACACCTTCCTTCCAAACACTACTGTACACAGCGAATATGAGACAGAACGTTAAAACTTAGTGCGCATGCACAGCAGAGTTCAAGGTCAATCTGTTCCAAGCGGATTCACTCTGCGTGGTTTAGCTTCATTACTATGGCAACAGTCCGGATACTTATTGATCAGACTACGTATATACACAGATACACACACACACACATACACACGCACGCACGCGCACGCACGCACACGCACACACACACACACACACACACACACACACACACACACACAC
>NC_068982.1:151292298-151292680 GCF_001194135.2 Octopus bimaculoides | reverse complement strand
AGAGAGAGAGAGAGAGAGAGAGAGAGAGAGAGAGAGAGAGATACGAATACACACAGACAGGCAGGTAGGCAGACAGAGAGGTTGATAGATAGATAGCGGTGAACATATATGTGCATGCATTTGTTTATGTACACTTGTGTGCCTAAGTTTATGTGTGTGTGTGTTCGCGTATGTAGGGGAGTGTGTACATAAATATAGATGTTAAAGATAAGGTTAATGTGAATTTGGGGTTAAGGTGACCGAAGCAAATAATGTTTCATTCCACATTACAGTTGTTGCTCCTAATATGACGAATACAGGAGTTACACCAATTCACTATCTCTCTCTGTCTCTCTCTCTCTCTCTCTCTCTCTCTCTCTCTCTCTCTCTCTCTCTCTCTCTC
>NC_068982.1:151286315-151292273 GCF_001194135.2 Octopus bimaculoides | reverse complement strand
CTCTCTCTCTCTCTCTCTCTCTCTCTCTCTCTCTCTCTCTCTCTCTCTCTCTCTCTCTCTCTCTCACAACTTTTTTGTATTCCTGTTACATCTAATGAAGTTGCTATTGTTATTACTGCAGCTACTTCTGTTACTGTTGCAGTACCTAGTTTTGGTGCAAATTTTGTTGGCAAGTTTGTTTTTCTTCGCCACCATTCTGCTATCGTCTAGTTCAGATCGATTATCAGGAAATTGTTAATGCCTTGCTCAGTATTTGCAACGTACTGGACTCTCAACGGCACCGAATCGTGGAAGGGTTTGAAGAAAACTGTATTGTAAGCAACTCCACCACAGAGGGGATAAGAAGGAATCTTGTTTCATAAATCAGTGCACATCTATTAGTAACAGGGTACAAATTGGCTTTTATGTCATGCATTTTGTGAACAGTAGCGTCGTTGATTGTTTGAAATAAAAAAAATAATTATTTCTTTTCATGCTTTTCCGATTCTGAGATTGGTAATGTTATGAGTGTCCAACTTGAGAGGAAAAGTACCACAGAAGGTAATAGTTCGGACGTACCGGTTTGGCTGCAATTTTTTCATCGATGTGTATGAATATTTCCGATACAAATGCACGTCTAACACACACATATACGGGAATTCAATTCGCCGAAAATTAGGTTTCAGTCTGTGATTCTGATACCCAAATCATGCAAGAAGGTCATTGCAACTTTTCGATCATTTTCTATCAGAAAAAAATGGAATGTACTACTATGTTAAATATTTTGGTGTGACGATTGGTATCCTAAATTCTTTGGAAATTTATGAGCTTTTTGTATGCTTGCTTGTTTGTTTTACTTCTTTTAAATTTTAACTTTTTATAGGATAACTAATTCATACTCTGATTTATTCATATTTAAATTCTCAACAGATTGTTTCAATAAATAAAAGAAAAATAGCTTCCATTTATATTACTTCTGACGCAAACACATTGCTAATTCATTCAATATAACTATAGAAACTAATAGATATTACTTATTAAATAAAGCTAAGTTTAAAGGAACAGTATACAAATATAGCTTCAAATCATTCGGCTATCTTTATAAATAATTTAGTGAAAAAAGATTGTAATTACCTAGTATTTCATGTACTATATCTTCCACAAAGGAGACCCTTTTTATATTGAAGTGCTAAGACGCAGAGGGAAAGTGTCAGAAAATATAGAATCTGTGAAATTTAGAATGAGACAGTAACACACATTGTTGCAGAATGTCCCAAGATGGCTCTGATAGAACATAAGAAATGAAGGCATGACCAAGTAGTGAAAGTTTTACACTGGAAGCTTTGTCAAAATTAGGGTTTTGAAGCTGGAGATACATGATATGATTATCGCATCGAAAGAGTGCCTGAGTCGAAGAAACGCAAAATTTTATGGGATTTTCCTATGCAAACGGATAAGAAGCTAGAAAATAATAAGCTGGCGGCGGCGGCGGAGGCGGTGGTGGTAGTGGTGGTGGTGGTGGTTTAACTCCCAGTCAGCTCTGATTGAACAATCCTGGAATACATGAAGTTGAAACTATGACCATTCTGCTTTTTATTCTTAAAGAAATTCTATCTCAAACTTCAGTGTCCAATCTCCACTTCATACTCATGACCATAGGTTGGAAATTAAGAGAAAATTGTTTCTTATTTTCAGAGGTTGGTAGTGTTTTAGTAGAGTTCTAGGACATTGATTGTGCTTGGGTATTTTGAGATAGGTGTAGATATAGTGCTAGACTTTGCGTTTCTTGCAGCAACAAACAGAGCTGCTTGCATATCCATTTTGTCTATAATTAATGGAATTTCATGTCAATATGTAGATGGTCTCTGTGCACCGACTGCGAGAATGTTGCTACGTAAAAATAGTTATTTCAATTGCCTTCGTCACCACCACCTTCACAAAAAAAGAAGAAATTATGAAATTGCCATCATCTCAGTCTCTCCAATAAACATTTCGTAGCTGTTTGTATAATTTCTCAAACTCTTTTTGCCGGCAAATGTCTAACATGTTTCCCCTAGAGAAGATATATATATATATATAATGCAAAGTAATTTCTTCTGTTCCTGAATATAACATTAATAATTAATAATAAAAACTGACTTACGTCACGCAAAAATTATTCGGTTTAGCAGAACTCCTCTATATTCAATAAAATTCCATGAATAACAAATAATGGTTTCTAGCATAAGCAGAATGCCAAACGTTTGGAGAAAGACATAGTCGATGTTAACGAGGTCCGTACTTTATTTCATCGATTAGGAATGAATGCGAGTCAAATTGGAGCGTAACGGAATTTAAATTTAGGATGTAAAGGAACGGCCATTCTTTCTAATTTTCGCACAAAGCCAGCATTGACTGGTAGTTTATTTTATCGACCCCGAAAAAATGAAAGGCAAAGTCGGCCTCGACGGAATTTGAACACAGCAGGTAGAGCCCGAAGAAATATTGCTAAGTATTTTGTCCGGAGCGGTAACGATTCTGCCAGCTCGCCGCCTTAATAATAATTATTATTATTTAAATAATGATGATAATAATAATCATTTAAATAACACCCGTATTATTCGGCCCCAAAATAACCAACGGAAAGTGCGTGATTTAAACTTATTACACAAAATGTACGAAAATATACGTGTAAATCACTTTCACACCACAAGCCATCCGACCGGTACACTACAAAAATGATGACAACCCAAGCAAAGATCTGGACGTTATTCTTCGTGTCCTACGATTAAAACCAAATAAGCATAAATGGACACGAGAGGAGTATATTTCTAACCTGCTAGCCTATATCACAGCAGTGCTCTATCCACAAAACGAAAATACAACAGTATACTCATATAAAATCTCGAAGAAAAATAACCAGATCTGGATATATCCCAACAGATAAAAATGCACCTCTAAAAGAAACGAGGAAACTCTGGAAGTACAAAAATTAGGAAATAGAGATGACGTGAAGAGAGATAAGAAGAGAAAAGAAGACCTTCTTGAAATGAGAATGCATGGACAGTTTGAAAGGAATACACAAGACGTGTTACCTTAGTTCACTGATAATAATAATAATAATAATACAATTAAACCTTGGGAGAGGCATTATGCCGGCATAATGCCTCTCCCAAGGTTTAATTGTATTTCTTTCAACACACGTATCCACATCAAGAATCTTGCACACGAAATACACATACGAAATATAATAATAATAATAATAATAATAATAATAATAATAATAATAATAATAATAATAATAATAATAATGGAGGGAGAAAGGAAACTAAGATTATCGGTATTGCAATACCTGGAGATGCACGCATAAGTGACAAAGAGCTAGAAAAGATTGAAAAATACGGACTACTAAAAGACGAAATCGCAACAATATGGAGTATGAGGAGAATGTCTGTCATTCCCGTAGTTGTAGGGGTACTCGGAGCACTAACAACCATGTTCGAGAAATATGTCAGAGAAATCGGAATTGACATGAGAGTAGAGCAAGTCCCAAAATTGCGCTGCTGGGCACAGCTAAGATTATGAGATTGATACTTGGATGTTGAATGTCTCCCTAAATATTAACAACCAAGTATCTAAGCTTATAATGTCCGGATAATGATCCTATGAGACTTCTGACAACGGGATTCTGTCCGCTCTCACAGAATCTACCAGAGCAAACAAGATCGAACACTCTGAGAAGTAAAACAATAATAACAAGAGCACTCAGAGAGCGCAAACCTGCGCCAAGGCAACACCAAGGTCCTTTCAACGATTAGCCAGAAATGGTCTTTAAAATGAGAATATCTGAAATAAACTTGACTGCTCTCACAAACAAAAATACTAAAATTGAACCCGATCGCTCTTAAAAGTTAAATAAAAAAACAGGAAAAATAATCCAGAATCCTCGTCCGGTACCGGATCGATCCCAAAATCTAATCAGTTCACGAGGCTAAACTTCCCTGAAAGTTTCATCCGAAACCATTCAGCGGTTCTTGAGATATCTTGTCCACGAACAAACCATCAAACACAACTGAAAACAATACCTCCGCCTTCGCTAAGGCGGAGGTAATAATAATATTGATGATGATAATAATAACGATGAGTTTGGTTTAACATAGTCTGGTTGAAATGCAATGAAAATTTACTAAACAACAAATGTCATCAATTAAATATTATGGATTTGTCATTCTGTATTGAAGAAAAAAATGGGTAGTATTTTATTAAAATGTTTTTATTTTTTAACCTATTTTTTAGATTCATTAATTTCTTTAAGGGTAAAATTTCTCAAAGAATTGAGATTTTCACTGAATATTTTATGATGCAAAAATTGTTTTACCATATGTCAAACTCTTATAATTTCGTGAAATGCTAATAAATAATTATTAGTATATGAAGACGTATGGACACAGACACACACACACACACACACACACACACACACACACACACACACAAACAGAAACACACACACACACAAACAGAAACACTCATACGTATGTATTCAAACACCCAGAAACAGACACACAGACACAACATACACACACACAGAAACACATACATACAAAGACACACACCCAAACGCATACATTAAAATATACAGACATATTAAGTGGCACCATCAATCCATTACAGATGTGTAGTCATATAGATACACTGAATAAATGGTCTTTCAATATCTTTCTTCGGATGCTGAGTCTCGCGGAGGCGACGAAAAGTAACCGAGACTTTTGGAGAAGGTATTTCAAGCTAAGTGATATTGTAGTCATGGCCAGTTCTTGTGACACATAAAATGATGATGACGATGTTGATGACTTATGCTGCTTTCATATGGTTTAGATCCATAAGTAAATTTTTCTTCATGTGACACATTTTACTCATCAACTTTAAACTACTGTAGGTGAAGTATATAGAATACTTCTCACCGCAATAAATTTCCTAGATGATACAGTAAATAACGCCAACTCATTATTCAAAATAATTTAAAGCAATATGTTGAAAAGAAATTTTCCATATTTTTTGAAACTACCTGTAGACAACAGATATTTTACTGAAAGAAAAGGCGGAAACAAACAATCTCATGTTTAAAAGTTATTAATGATATCTGTAGAGATAAAAGGATAGTATGTGATAATGATTATTGGACAATATATGTGTGTGTGTGTGTGTGTGTGTGTGTGTGTGTGTGTGTGTGTGTGTGTGTGTGTGTGTATTGACCAGACATGACACGGAGACAAGTAATTGAAGATAATTTCAGTTCATGTGGAAATAAAATTATCCGGCGTATAAATATATTTCCACTCAGTCTGATAATTTTCACAGTTATGCGCCTCAGCATCAGCCAGTGTGAGCTGAACTATAACATTCCTGTATATCAACTACATCCTTTAAAAGATCAATCTAAAATATATGATGATTCTGCACCCCAAACTTTTGGGACAGTTACCAGAATCTGTTAATTATTTCAGCAACACGTCATAATGTATAATGTATAATCAAGAAAGGATACTGTACATGCATCGGTGGAAAAATAAACGCCATAAAATCTGAAGCTGTAGAAAAGCTGCATAATAGAAAGGCATCACAAAATAAGAAACGGGAATTAGTTCTATGTGTTGTGACGTTTTAAACAAAGTCACTATACTGTATATTTCATTGACATATAGAGTTGGTTTGCCATAACAAGAAGACATATTGCAGCCAAAAAGAAAACACTCACGTGGTAGAAAGAAGTCGATTATATACCGAATAACTTGATAGAGCTGCGCTGGCAGAATTCAAAAACAAATTGCAATAAAATTAAGACAGTTTCAGATTAAACAACAACTTTTGAGTCTCCCCTTTACTTCTGGCTGCTGAAAGCACAACATTTGACAAGATGCAAAAATTGTTTTACCATATGTCAAACTCTTATAATTTCGTGAAATGCTAATAAATAATTATTAGTATATGAAGACGTAT
>NC_068982.1:151284165-151286299 GCF_001194135.2 Octopus bimaculoides | reverse complement strand
ACACACACACACACACACACACACACACACACACACACACACACACAAACAGAAACACACACACACACAAACAGAAACACTCATACGTATGTATTCAAACACCCACAAACAGACACACAGACACAACATACACACACACACAGAAACACATACATACAAAGACACACACCCAAACGCATACATTAAAATATACAGACATATACGAAATTATAAGAGTTTGACATATGGTAAAACAATTTTTGCATCATAAAATATTCAGTGAAAATCTCAATTCTTTGAGAAATTTTACCCTTAAAGTTACTGATACTGAAAGCCTTAGGGAGACATGATTAACCTTGTTCATTCTTGTTCACCGAAAGCGCAATGATTTCTCTGATAATAAAAAAAAATTTGCCAAGGAAACAGTCTGTCTGAGCTTCTGTTTTTTTACCACCAATCTCACTGGTATCTCTTTGACAAAATTCAAATGGTTTTGTGTTGATTCTCAACAACAATAAACATAAATATAATCTATAATATTTTTTGAACAACCTTAAAATCTGCACTATAAATGTTTATGCGGCTAAGATACAGCAGAACTTAAACAAAGTTTTCAGCTAATAAAGTAATAGAATTTGGCCCGAAGAAAAAAAATTAAACATGATAGTAAAATCTGAGAAAACCTCTTTCCAAACGAAGCACATTATAAAAGTCAAGGTATAAAATGACAATAGATTTTATAAATGGGAAATGGGTTGTGAGTAAAAATTACTAGCCAAAAGTACTTCACCAGATTTCATTGTCATTGTACCCACTGTCATTGAAAAAAAGTCTTTAATTTTCCAAGTTTTGATTGAAAGGTCGATAATATATCTGAGGAATTTATTACACACATAATCAGTAGTTGCCAAAAAATTTCATCAAGTTAAGATTTTTTTACGTGACGTAATGTTGTTGCTAAATCGTGCTATTTCATGCATATAAAGGACCGATTTGGGCTAAATATAAAGCCTAAATCTCACTTGCAGATATTCATACGTTTCATCAAGAAGAATATTAATGGAACAGTCTCGTGAGCGCTTCTGATAAATGCAGACAAAACAGGACTGACACTTATTTGCGAGTGAAAACAATCGCATAGCTATGGAAATCAGTTGTCCAGTGAATGCGGGTTTGTCATTCCAAATCATTACGGTAAATTTCATTCGAAATCTACAAGCAAAGTCCATCTGTCATATGTAGAGCCAATAAGAGTAACTAGGAGCAGGAAAGGCATGCCAACATCGGGTTCCAATTACAACAAATCTTACTATCAGCAATGGACTCAAGAAGAAAAGAAAACTTTGGAAATCCAAAGAGTTTATATAAATTTCCAAGAAGATTGAGACTCATATTGCCGCTTGGGTTTCTTTCGTTCGTGTGCACTACTGTTTGGATTTATTAATGAACAAAAGTCACCTTACATCGGGTTAAATCAGGTCCCACCAAAATTCGGCTTGCCAGGTTTACACTTTTTATCAGATATAATTATGGTTACCTTTTTAAACATCTTTAAAATAACATTATATATACGAGGGAAAGTCAAAAATAATTCGCACTTTCGCCATAACATATCTTTATTATTGTCACACTGCTTTCTGCGCATGCGTGCTTACAGTTGGTACTATTGTGGTCACGTGATCGAAGTTTGGGCCTGATCGCGGAATTTTCTTTTTGGCTTTAAATAATAATAATAATAATAATAATAATAATAATAATAATAATAATAATAATAGTAATAATAATAATAATAATAATAGCAACAACAACAACAACAACAGCAACAGCGACAACAATAATAATAACAACAACAACAACAAAAATACTAATAATGAAATTATTGTGTATAATGCTCAGGTGAACTATAATTTATCAAAGGTGTATGTATAGTACATAAAATTATATACAAATGTCAGGAAAGTGAACAGTGTATGAGTCGTGATATACATGTGCGCATGCATATGGAGTGAGGGATATCAGGTGTATTTTAGGCGAATTTCAGGAATCATGGAGGTTTTAAAGGATGCAATGCCTCGACAGCCAATAACTGACGCAGGTAGTTTGTTCCATGCTTCAGCAGCCTTGAGTGTTAAAAAATGTTTCCGAAAGTCATGGC
>NC_068982.1:151282832-151283684 GCF_001194135.2 Octopus bimaculoides | reverse complement strand
ATATATATATATATATATATATATATATATATATATAGGTAATGAAAAATTAAAGAGGTCAACTCTTTTCAAGGAACAACAGCGTAGGGATCAATTTATAGACCGATTAGATCAAAGTATTAATTTGAAAGAGACAAGTTCCAAGGTCAATAATACTCTTCATCAAAGCCGACACATATCTCAACACAGAAGGCATATATAAGTCATTATAAGCATGCGAACAAATAACATACAAAAACATATATATTCATATAATAGTGTAATTCCGTGCCCAAATCAAAATAAGATAAGTAATTGCATAAATACATACAGATAAATTAAGAAGTCCAAGCTGATGAGATAACAGTTCACAATAATCCAAAAAAGGAAGTTCTCAAATGAATCCAATAAATAGAAAGAGTCTTACGGCCGTTTCCGGGAGTGTGCGAAGAAGTGTGTAGGTAAGACCTTTTGAACTTCGGTAATCCACATTTCCTTCATCAGAGAATATGTACAGATTTAGAGTTTTTAGACAAAGTCATAAAATTATTCGTGAGATTGTAAATATTCGTGTATTGTAAACATATTTTTACAATCTCACGAATAATGTTTTCATTTTCTTTAAAAACTCCAAATCCGTACATATTCTCTGATTAATGAAATGCGGATTACCGAAGTTCAAAAGCTCTTACCTACATATTTCTTCGTACATTCCCGGAAACGGCCGTATGACTCTTTCTATTTATTGGATTCATTTAAGGACTTCCCTTTTTGGAATATTGTGAACTGTTACCTCATCAGCTTAGATTTCTTAATTTATCTGCATGTATTTATGCCATTACTTCGATATATATAGTATATATATATATATAT
>NC_068982.1:151277428-151282822 GCF_001194135.2 Octopus bimaculoides | reverse complement strand
ATACTAGTGTAGCGTAGTATCGAATAAAAATTGTTCAGCTGTTTAAAAGAACGAGGCAAAAGTATATTTTTATACAGTGCTGAAGCACAAGAAAATTCAAATGTGCTTTTTCATTATAAATAATTTAATGCAAATGTGTATGTAGATGTATGTGGGCACACACACACACACACACACACACACAACCATAAATATGAAATGTTTGCTTTTGAAAACAATTTCCATACCACTTTAAATTCTGTGTGTGTGTGTGTGTGTGTGTGTGTGTGTGTGTGTGTGTGTGTGTGTGTGTGTGTGTGTGTGTGTGTGTGTGTGTGTGTGTGTGTGTGTGTGTGTGTGTGTAAATGTTAACGTGTGTGTTTGTGCATCTCCATGTGTAAATGTGCATGTGTGTGTCACTTTCATTCCGGCAACGGAATGAAAGTGAAAGAACGCTTTCTTTGAAACTAAAATTTTATTCGAGAAACCAACAGAGGAGGCATAATGAAGAAATAAATATAAACAGACATGCAGATATGTATACATACACATATGTATATATACACATACACACACATATATGTAATATATGTAATTATATATATAATAGACCACGCATACACTCCCCTCCACAAAAACCCGAAGTCTGTATGTAAGTGAGGGAGAGGGGCAATAAGTTTGGTCTCAAGGGCACCTGATTAATTTGTAAGTCCGAATAATTTACTTGTAAAGGAAATTTGAAAGAAAATAAATATATTAGATATTCATGTTGAATATTACTAGTAAATGCAAGACGGCGAGATGGAAGAATCATTAGCAGGCCGGGGAAAATGCTTAGCGGCATTTCGTCCGTCTTTACTTTCTGAGTCCAAATTCCGCTGAGATCGACTTTGCCTTTCATCCAAATAAGTGCCATTGGAACACTGGAGTCGATGTAATCGTCTTACACCCCTACCCCCACGCCGGAATTGCTGGTCTTGTACCAAAATTTGAAACCAATATTATTTCTAGATACAAGGCTACGGGCTTGGAGAATTGTTACCACCTCGGGAAAGTTCTTTCCGGCATTTCGTCCGACTTTACGTTCTAAGTCAATTAAACTGATCACATTGTTTGACTGGTACTTTTATCAAGCCTGAAGTATGAATAATATGATCGACTTCGGTAAGGTTTTGATGGAGAACGTAAAGAGCCCTAACTAAATACCACAAAACGTTTTGTTTCTGACAATCCACTACTCTTTTGGATAGCTAATAACGATTTCTAATATTTGTAATTAGACACATCATTTCGTAGATTATATTATTACAAAATTATTATAAAATAATAATAGAATAATATAATTTTGTTTAAATATCACATACTCAGTAAATAACAAGCAGCTTCTTATATTGGTTCTGGCCCTAAAAATACAATTAAATTGTAGGTTAATGTTATGTAGAAATAATAAATGTACTGAACTGTATACAATGCGTAATTTACTTACGTTCTGAGTTCAAAATCCTTGCAAGCTTTACTTTACTTTTCTTTTCTCCGGCGTGGCTAACGATTGAATCTATACGCTGCCGCTTGGCCTGCAAGAAATAGCAATCAAATAACTTTCGAACTATGTTCCACTGTCTTATAATAAGAACATTTTAGGGAATTTAATCCTACATACCCTAAAAAGACGAGATATCAATGGCTACAATACTTAATCATTAGAATGCTCGCTCAGATTTGACCTGGGAGTCATACAACAAAATGTCATGTTAACAATAGAGTCTATACGTAGTTGCTCGAACTGCTAGAAATAGCTACGAAATCACTCACAAATGCAACCAACTGTATCCAAAATTAAGTCAGGAAGTTTACAATAGGAACGCATTTACTTATAGGCTTGCTCAATCAAAACTTACATTAACTGAACAACAAAAGCAGGGATATTAACTAAACCGCAGTAATCCGGGGATCTAAGAGAAGAAATGGTGTCAGTTTGGAATTAAACTTCAGTGACGGATTCGACGTGTTAATAATATACTCTCAGCCATAAATTCGAGCCTGTTTGCTACAATATTAACACAAACACCTCTGTTTCATTCTTGATTAGGTTCAAAAGTTCTGTATTTTACATTGGAGGTGGAGTTATACCAACGGTAGCGATATCACTTGAAATCGCATCTTATGTCAACTTTTTGGAAGTTTACTGACCTCCTTACAGCTGAAACTACGGATAAATTCACTGCACAATGAATTCTAACTTTAGCACTAAGTCAGACATATGGAATTGAACTTAGTATGAAACTTGTATGTATTCGCGGGGAGTTATACGTGGTCCATCATTCATCTAGAAAAGCAGCTAAATCTAATCACACCAAATCATCTTTAAAATATAAAAAAATCAGAGTACACATCGGCTAGTTCAGTACTAGATGTATTATGTTTGAATGTAAGCCAGGACAATTAAGGGCGACAAACTTTGAATCAACAACTAATACTTAATTTAACGATGCTCAGAGGGACGGTGAAAGATAAAGCATATAAATCGGGTATTTTACTATCACGTCTATCAATGTACTGATGTAGATCGAGTGACAAATATTGATGTTTGATCTGTCGTATCATACTTCTGACACATCAAGTGTTGGAAGTATATATCTTGAAAGGTTAGAGAACTGATTTAATTCCAGACAGCCGAGGAAGATTTCATTTCGATTTTCTGTCGACAGGGAAATGAATGAGAATGAAAATACATCTTAATAACTCAAACAGACACAGACTACCAAGCTTAACGCTGACAAGTCGATAAATTTTAAAATATACACGTGCGCGAAGGCATAGCTCAGTGTCTCACCATTACTTTTACTATCTAGGTTCTCTCTCTCTCTCTCTCTCTCTCTCTCTCTCTCTCTCTCTCTCTCTCTCTCTCTTTACCTAATTATTCATGTTTTTTCGTTCTAGATTTCCTGATACACATGCACGCACAAAGGCACACAGTGCGTATGTGTGTTTGCGTGTAGATATGTGTGCATTCATATGCACATATGTAATGCGTATATATATATATATATATATATATATATATATATAAACACCCACATAAGTAGCTATGCACACAGGCACACATGTATACACACACTCACGAACACATGGATGTGTGTGCATGTGCAAGTGGTTGCGTGTGTGTATGTCTGTATGTATGCATGTTCCAGGGTTTTGAGGAGTGATACTACCCCTAGTTTGACCCGGAGCAGTAGCACTTGTCAGCGTCCCAGCTAAGGATTAACTAGCACATGTCAGGGTCCCAACTATGGGTTAAGTAGCACATGTAATTAAAATTCATCTGATAGCAGGGACGCAGAAATACGCTTTTTTGGTGTCAGGGTGAGAAACAAAACTACTGTGCGTGAGGGACCCGCTGGGATTTTTACAGCATCCTTCTAGGATGCTTTAATGTAAAACCTGTTGTTTCATGTGATTACTGGTCATCTCACTCAGACCTGTCACCAGGTATTAATCAAGGAGGCTCAGAAAGTGATACACGTTTTTATCACTATCATCCAATGACATACAAGTGTCTCTTTATGGTAACCTCATTTTTCATTCCATCAACTAAAAGTCCTATGGCACTGGAATAGTGGTGACCTAACCAATTGTGCTGACCTAGCCAATTGAAAGCACACATTAATTTACAACTTTTATCTGTGATGCGGGCGAGAGGCTCCAAGATGTACACAAACTTTGGCCCATCCGTCGGGGCCATCCATAGCAGCCCTGACCTCATCCGCGGAGAAGACATCTTGGAAATTGATCTTCATGTACTTCCGTGCCCAGTCAATACGCTTCTCTTTGTAGTTCTTGCTTAGGATGGGTCTGGTGATGCACTTAATACTTCTGGCCGTCTTTTAGGATCCTACACCGGCTGCTTCTGGACAAAAGAGTAACACTTTCAAATATGTTTATCTATTTTTCGGATGTCACGCTGGGATACACTTCTCGTACCTTTATGTTGCCTTGGTTTGGTGATGGAGTTTTTCACATACGTTTTCAATGTTTTTGTATCCCGACCAAGTTCTTGGGCTTATTCTCCCACACATAAGCCTTCTGCGAGACCTGCAACAATCCGCGTCTTCTCTGTAGTTGTCAGGGGTCGTTTCAGGGGCATATTCGTACACCTGCGATAAAGCCTGACACAGTTGAAAGCACCTCAAAATACATAGCTCAACATAACTCGGTATGTAGCTTATCAATACGATTGAAATGTTCACTGCGTACGTACCTACCTAGGATCTTTCAGTGGACCGAGTTACACGTTTGTACACTCTGTAATATTCAAAATATCAACAAAAATCTGACCTGCAATACAACGTGATACACAGTTTAGACCTGTATCAATACAAAAGTTTACCAATGAAAGATACGTTATTTCAGAAGACTTGATAATGCACTCGATTGTCGTTATATCATTACTAATGAATTGATATTCATTAGTAATGATATGCGCTTAAGACGATGCAGCTAAATATGTAAACAACTCTCCTGGTTTGTTTTGCTTTCCATATGTATTCTTGGTCATTTGTAGCTGTTTGTTACAGCAAAATGAAACCAAATGTGGCATCCTCACAGATTCACCTTCAATATATAGGTATACACATGCAAGTCTAAATACTGGAAATTTAACGTGAGGTTTAAATTTTAATAACACTGCAATGTGTGTGTGTGTATGTGTGCGTGTGCGCGCACGTGTGTGTGTGTGTGCAATTTGTAGTGTAATATATTCATAGAATCGTGTGGCTATCATAGAGAGCTCCTCCACCGGACCCGGCTAGCTGACCACATAGTAAGCCAATACGAAAAAGTATAATGCAGCGTTCTGTGGATCTGAAATCCAGGCAATCTATTTGATGAGATTATTTCATTATTAACCATAAAAAGACAGGAGGTATGAAAGGTTAATATTTTTATTTAGCCACTTATTACCCTTAGGATTACGGCCATTTCATCATGTAATATAATTTCAGTGTATAATAAATAGTTTAGATGTCTGTACTAATATGCATGCTATACATTTTACAATACAAATGATTATTTACAAAGCAGTACAGACAAAGAAAGCTAGCAGCTCGTCAGAGCACCAGAACATACAAAATTATCGCTTTATACATATATATATATATATATATAATGCGAGAGAGTTAGGGGTTGAGGGTTCAACCCACTAAGGGATAGTATCTATCCAGTATACTGCTGGGAGGGTACCCAATTATTGCTACACTAGTGTTATACCAAGTGCAATCAATGAGAGCCGGTAAAAGTGGAGGTTTTACCCCAAATTTGTATATCAACTAGAAAACGGGATACACTGAATGCAAGTAGTTGGGTTCAGCATATTATCCTCCATTTTCTAATTGATATATATATATATATGTATATATA
>NC_068982.1:151276418-151277256 GCF_001194135.2 Octopus bimaculoides | reverse complement strand
TATATATATAAAGAGATAATTTTGTATGTTCTGGTGAACATACAGGATTGATACTAGATAAAATTAGATTGGTATGGTCATAAAAAAATATTATATTTTGTTTATATCAATGAAAGTACTGGATCTAAGTTGAGAGAATTTATCATCGTTAATGTTAATAAAAAAACAGGAAGAGACAAGAGGAGAACTAAAGCTGTTAAAGTAAATAAAAGTTCATATGAATGAATTCAATAGGGAACAGACAGCTGGAGATATAAAGATTAAACCGATAGATAGTATTGAACAACAGTTATTTTCAAATAGAGTTAAAAGGCCAAAATATCTCAAAATACTTTTTATTCCGATGAACTGTAGTGAAACGAAAACGATGCTCACATCTATATAGAAGCACATGCATATAAGTATTAACATACTAAGAAATTACGCGACCAGACTCACACAGCTGCATACAAACCGCACAAAGACAAGCATTAATACACACACAGGCATATATGTATACATACATATATATATTGTATAAACATGTATATATGTTTGTGTGTGTACTAATGTTTGTGGCCATGTGGTTTATATGTGAATTGTCAATCCGAAGGCTTCTTCAGACAGAAGAGAACTACACATTACAGAAATCCAGTAACCATATTCAAATTATTGATGTACTCTTTATATTACACTATAGCCTTCCTCAGACCGCGCAGGCCTTCAAGTGATCACGCAATAGTGGGCGTTTAATGTCGTTAAACATAAGGACCGAAACTTGAGCTAGAACGTTGTCACGCAATGAGCACATTCATTCCTACCTATAAACTGATATATATATATATATATATATATATAT
>NC_068982.1:151270857-151276147 GCF_001194135.2 Octopus bimaculoides | reverse complement strand
ATATATATCCATTTAATTGAACAATGCAATCATTACATCAATTTCAAATGCAGAGCAATCCTCAGTTGCACAAAGACATAGAATTTAATTAAATTAGAACATTAGTATAATTATACGTAAAATCTCCAAGAAGTTAAAGAGATAGACAAAGAACATATTGCCTCTACTACAACATAGAAGCTAATAAATTTTCAAGAAGACTCTGCTTGTCACTGATTTTACTTGTTTTTATGCCCGCGGGCATATGGCGTAGTGGTTAAGAGTGCGGGCTACTAACCCCAAAATTCTGAATTCGATTCCAGCCAGTCACCTGAATAATAATCTTTATGGCTGTAAAGATCAGCTACTCATCAATAAGATGATCTTAGAAGATTGTCACAAAAGACACAAAATCTTGTCAATAGCCTGGATAGACTATAAAAAAGCTTTTGATAGCTTACCACATAGCTTGAAATGTCTGGAATGTATAAAATAGCTCTTACTCTGCGAAACATTTTGTCTGTAAGTATGAGATTATGGAGAACCACACTGACTTTGAACAGCGGCAATGAATCTCTAAATGCTGGAGATGTAAGAATTTCATGTGGAATTTTCCAGAGTGACTCGCTATCACCACTCCTCTTTTGTCTAGCCTTAATACCTCTCTCAAAATTGCTCAATGATGCACAGTACGGTTATAAAATGTTTGATAAAAATATAAATCATCTCATTTATATGGCTGATTTAAAGCTATTTCCATAAAATGAGCAACAACTCAAGAGCTTACTAGCGATTGTTAAACAATTCAGTGATGACATCAGGATGCAATTTGGCGTCGATAAATGTTCAAAAGCTACCTTTATCAAAGGAAAATTGACAGAAACATCTAACGTTAACCTTGACGATCAGAATGTCATACAAGAGTTAGAACCAGCGGAGAGCTACAAATACCTAGGCCAAATAACATGAGGCCATTGATCATGTTGCCTCCATGTGCAGTTTTCTTGCGCCTACAGAGTATCTCAATAGGCATGATAGAGCTGCACAATATATTCACTGGGTAATTTGCAAAAACCTGAACTTGCCCCATGATAAAAACTGGTGGGAACACAAACCACCCCCAGTGCTTGAAAATGATCACAT
Source organism: Octopus bimaculoides (assembly GCF_001194135.2). NCBI lineage: Eukaryota > Metazoa > Mollusca > Cephalopoda > Octopoda > Octopodidae > Octopus > Octopus bimaculoides. Next base: position 151,275,025 of record NC_068982.1, on the reverse strand, counting down.
CTCACTGCTCTGGAACTTCACCATTCAAACTGACAGAAAGATAGATGCAAATAGGCCAGACATCATAGTGAAAGACTTCAGACAAAAATCATGCCTCCTCATTGATATGACTGTCCCAATAGATATAAACGTATCTGTCAAGACCTACCAAAAACTGAGCAAGTATAAAGATCTTAAAATAGAAATTAGCAAAATGTGGAACTTGAAGACTAAAACAATACCTGTTGTCGTAGGTCCTCTAATAATGATAGCAAAAGGGGCTGATTACTACATAGCTCAGATACCAGGAAAACCCAAAATGACAGAAATTCAAAAGATAGTGCTCATGGGAACTGCTCATATCCTGCGTAAAGTACTATGTAATCTCAAATTTTAAAAAAAACACATAATTTTCTTATGGTTTCTTAAACATTCTCTCGAACAACACTATGTACAAAAACCAAATATATGGCACCCTAGGCAGAACACCAACATGAACTTCTAACTTGTCGCCTGAGGTCTCTGCGTGAGACTTGAAACCATCTTGTACAAATGCAAAGCGAAAGTCAAATATAAAATAATAATAATAATAATAATAATAATAATAATAATAATAATAATAATAGTGATGATGATGATGATGATGATGATGATGATGATGATGATGATGACGACGATGATGATGATGATGATGATGATGATGATACCATCGAAAAATACCTTAGGAATAAGAACCCAGGTTCGAAATTTCCTCAAGACACCTCATGAAGGTTGGAGGAGATATCAGCCGAAACGTTGTGTTGAGAACAAATACCCGTCAAATGTAAATAATGTAAAGAAAAGTAATGTATTAAACGTATTCTATTATATACCTTGTGATATTTCGTTTTGCCTGGTTCTGATTATTTACAAAGCAGTACTGATAAAGAAAGCTAGCAGCTCGCCAGATCACCAGAATATCATGGTTACGCCAATGTTTCAACTCTAAGCATCCATACAAAATTATCTCTTTACACACACACACATATATATATATATATATATATATATATATATATATATATATGTATACAATCTATGGAAGTTTACTTTGTATTTCATTCCTCTGAGGATGTACATTGTAGTGCCCTTCCATCGCCTGCACTTCTGCCCTGCAATATTTGATCTTGTGTCAAGGTTAGACACCAATAGCGAATGTTGCGCAGAGATTTCTAGTGGGATGTAAGACTGATTATGTCTACATTAGGGCTTTGTTGGTATTTATTTTATTGACCTTAGGGTGATGAAGAACAAAGTCGATCCCAACGATTTCACTTGTCACATACCACTAAAAATCGATAGAAATAATTAGTCATGGTAAATATAAATGCGACCACATACACACACGCACACACATGCACTGTGGAAATGCGCATGTGTGTATATGTGTGTGTGCGCGTGTGCGTGTGTACTTGTGTGTGTAGTTGTTTGTGTGAGGTTCAATAAGTATGTACACCTGTCGACAGTAGTTAAACAGGTTTTGAAGCTAGTTTCTAATAGACGAGTTTAACATCACTTCTTCCCCCACAAGTCTGAAGGTGAACGAATTCTGTACTAATACATACACAAATATATAGTTACGTAATACTTACATACACATACACAAACATATACACACACTAATATTGTCGATGTTTTGGTGTTATTTATGTTGATAGTAATCGCATTGCTCTGCGGTTGATGGAATTGTTGTTATTCGTAATGGTTGTGATGTTTCTGTTAATATCACTGATGGTGGTTTCAAATTCCACCGAGGTCGATTTTACCTTTTATCCTTTCGGAGTCGATAGAATAAGCACCAGTTGAGAATGGGGTCGATGTAATCGACTTACCCCGAAATTTCAGGCCTTGCACAAAATTTGAAACCAATATTACTGCTGGTGGTAAGGCGGTGACCTGGCAGAATCGTTTGTACACTAGACAAAATGCTTATCGACGTTTCGTCTGTCATTACGTTCTGAGTTCAATTTCCGCCTAGATCTACTCTTCCTTTCATTGCTTTGGGGGTCGATAAAATACTCGGTATAATTAATACTGAAGACCAACATAAGAAGCGACTGTCCGAAAATATCATAGTGATATCTACCAGTGAGGTACGATGTAGTCGCTAAAACACTATTCAATGAAAATCATTAGAAAGATAATCCTCAAGATCAAAATATAACAGCTGCAGTAATATAGATGGCAAACTCACACGTCATGGGGGGGGGGATACTGGAGGAATGCTCTTGTCAAGACACCCCATCACGTCAAATGTAGATAACGCATGCCTGACATAATGACAGTGGACAAAGAAAACAATATGCACAATAATATGAATTAGTTTTCTAGCAGGTGCTAATATAATCGCAGGTGTGGCTGTGTGGTAAGAAGCTTGCTTCACAACCACGTAGTTCCGGGTTCATTGCTGCTGCATGACACCTTGGGCAAGTGCCTTCTACTATAGCCTCGGGTCGACCAAAGCCTTGAGAGTGGATTTGGTAGACGGAAACAGAAAGAAGCTTCTCGCATGTGTGTGTGTGTGTTTGTGTGTGTGTGTGTGTGTGTGTGTGTGTGTGTGTGTTTGTGTCTGTTTGTCCCCCCACCATCGCTTGACAACCGATGTTTGTGTGTTTACATTCCCATAGCTTAGCGGTTCGGCAGAAAAGACCGATAGAATAAGCACCAGGCTTACAAAGAATAAGTCCAAGGGTTGATGTCTTCGACTAAATAGCGGTGCTCCAGCATGGCCACAGTCAAATGAATGAAACAAGTAAAAGAATAATGTTAATTTTTTTTTTTAAAGTGTCCGCCGAACTAAGAAGAAATCTGCAGATACTTGAACAGAATTTGCTTTCGAATTATACCTATCATTATTTGAACGCTGAATTATGTAACTAACTGCATCATTAACGACTCTGGGAAGCTAAAGTTAACAAAGCTAGAAAGGGCGTGGCTGATTAGAAGTTGTTTGGTTGGAGACAGGCAGTTTTTCTATTGACTAGAAAGTTTGGAATAAAATATGAATATTCAGTTACATATACATGCATACATAAAATTTTAATAGATTTCTATCAGTTTAGTAGAAGGTATTCAATTCTTCCCTCCGTTGAATTACTTATTCATTGAATTAGGGGTTTTGCAGAGTTTCTGTTTACCTTATTTCCCTCAAGAGGCTTGGAACTACCCTAGACTATGGCAACATACACTTGCCCAAAATATCACTCAGTAGTATCGAACTAGGACTTCGTGATTACGAAACGGGCTTCTAAATAATTGCCCTCGGACATACAGTCAATCATATATACACATACCCATACATACAGATACAAACAAACATATACGTGGATATGCAAGTTGCATTCCAGAAGTTTTGAGACTTTTTTTATGAGAGACATTTAGTAATCTCTTTCAAAGTAAGATCCTCCAATGCACTTGTTGTATCAATCCAACGCCTTCGTAGAGGCCCCATCTCACAGCCACAGCCCCCTTCATCTTTTCCTTGAAATAGGATATCAAACAAACCTTACGGGAAGCAAGGCCTAGACTGTAAGGAGTGTGAAGGATAGCTTTGATGCCCATCTTTCTCAAGTAATAAGTTACCTGAATGGAACGGTGTCCTGGCGTATATTAGTGGTACAGGTACTCGGGTCTTTTGAAACGAAATCTTTTCCTAAGCTCCCTCAAAACCTTCAAAATGTGTTCTTTGATGATCGTCTGACCAGAGGGAACCCAGTGGATGTAGATGATGCCCTTGCAATCGAAAAAGAGGATCATTATGAACTTCCCAGTGGATTTGCTTTGCTTAGCTTTTGTGCCAGTGAAAAACAGATGCTCGGCTCATACAAGTTAAACGGTAAGCAATCTGGAGTATTTTATAAGTTTCAGTTTAACACAAAACTTTATTGCATATCGAGCTTCAAAATTGTCTTCACGTGCCCACTACAATTTGCAAACTAGTCAGCTGTGAGAAACAGTATTTAGCAAGGTGTCGTCAAAGTGCTGTTACACCCTCCTCTTTCAATCTGAAGGAACGAAAATTGGCAGGTCGACTGGTTAAATGCATAAGTAATGATATACTAAAATTACAACAATCTAGGATAGTTATAACTGCCTCTCCTAAAGAATTCTCTAAACTTCTTGATTGTATATGTATATATATATATATATA
>NC_068982.1:151251712-151270385 GCF_001194135.2 Octopus bimaculoides | reverse complement strand
ATATATATATGTATATATATATATATATATATACACACACACACTTACATGTATACATATATATATATATATATATGTGTGTGTGTGTGTGTGTCTATATACTGAGAATAACAAGGTAGTCAAAATGTTAGATGATTATATATATTTGTATATTATATTTTTAGCGCTTTCTTCCGTTATCGGATTTATCAAAAAAGTGGTTTGCAGTAAGTTTGCTTCGCCTTTTTATATGAAATTGAAATTGATGATGTTTTAGAAAGGGAGAGAGAGGAGGAGAGAAACAAATTAGAAAGGGAGGTGCAGGGCTGAGAGAGGAGGAGAGAACGGAATAGAGAAGAGAAAAGAAAGTAAGAGTGTGTTTGGGGGGTTTGCAAAAGAAGGGGAAAATAAAGAAGAAAACTTTTTGAGAGAGAGGGAGGTAAAGGAGGCGTGGCTTTTGTATCAGTGTGGTCTGACTTGTTTGATTAAGATTCAATATGTTGTTTTTTTCCACTTAGTGACCTTTTGGGTGGGTAGGAAAAGGAATTTTTGTATTCAAATGGTCAAAGTTTTTAACTGGAAAACTAGATGTTGTTTTTGATTTTCTCCAGTAAGAATTACAATAACATTTCAAGGTCTTGTTGTTTAATTCTTTTGTATTCATTAATGTAAGGGGGAGAGAATGGTTGTATGGGTATGGTCAATATTTTTTTATTAAAATTCCAGATGTTTTTGATTTAGCCATGTATGGCTATGTTTTTGAAAGAGTGATTTTTAAGTGAGTATAGTTATGATTTTAAATACAATCTGAAAAAGATTTAAGTGTAGATAAGTGCTTGTCAATTATAAATATGATTTGAATTTCTTTAAAAAAATCATAAATATGATCTGAGTCTAAAAAGGGGGAGGGAGAGGAGTCTAAATGTCAGTGAAAATATACCTTTCGTAGGTGAATATATTCACAATTATAAATACAATTTAAATCAAAGAATCAGAATCAAAAAATCATAAGAAATCGTAAATATAATCTGAATAGGGAGTGGGAAAAGGAAATCGAAGTGTCCATGGAAATATACCTTCTTCTCCCCAGTGATGATTGGTTTCATACAGGTAATGGTTGGAGGGGGCCAAACATGAGTATTTTAGTATTCGCATTACTTCTTCCCAATCATATTTTCCGGGAATGTTGGTTGGATATAGTATCTTGGTATGGTGTTGTTGCACCTTCGATTTATTCCATTTGATTTGATGGAGTATCCCTGTATATTGATATAGTTTGTTCAAACGTTTAATTTTTGTTGACTTTTTTTATGAAATATATTCCCGTTGTCCCTCGGAACTTTGGATCGTTCCTTGAATTTTCCTTCTCCACATATTTCCAAATGATTGCTCTTTTTTTTTTCAACCGTTTAATTTAGGTGCGAACTTCTTTATGAAATATAGTTCTATTGTATTTCGGAAGTTTGGGTCGTTCCTTGAGCATTTATAGAAGGGGAAGATCTTGAATTTTCTTTCTCCACATATTTCCAAATGTTTGCTCAGTGGAATTTTTCGTAGTTTTTCTTGTCGGATTTGTTGTCTGTGGGTTCTTGCGCTCTCTCCTCCTCTCTCAGACCTGCACCTTCCTTTCTAATTTGTTCCTCTCCCAACTCACTCTCCCTATCTAAAACATCATCAGCTTCAATTTTATATAGAAGGGCGAAGCAAACTTACTGTAAACCACTTTTTTGATAAATCCGATAACAGAAGAAAGCGCTAAAATTGTAAACAAAAATATATTTAATCATCCAACATTCTGACTACTTTGTTATTCTCGATATACAATATCTGTACATCACTTAAAAACTCTGTACATACATACACACACACACACATACTCACACACGCACGCACGCACACACACACACATACACACACACACACACACAAACACATACACACACACACACACACACACACATACACACACATATATATAATATATATATATATACATACATAATTACAGAGATGCATGTAATTCTCCTATGCGAATGTGCGTACGTGCGTGTTTTTAAACTCCAGATATTGTAAAGCCAACGTTTAACGTCTAGTTAGTGTTGTATCAACAAGACGTCAAAGTAGAAGACAATGATTAATGACTTTTAACAACCAAAGTAGACGGGGAATCATTCTACATGCTGGACGTCACGAACTGTGAACGATTTACACAAAATGTCAAAACTCGTAGACATGATGGAGTTTATGTCTGCGTAAAATCAGAACTTAAGGTGCCACACTAATCCTTAAGATGATAATCTAGAAATTTCGTTTGGAGGCGGTGGTAGAGATTGACTAATGTAATTAAGGTGTAAAATGGAATTAGTGTGGCACCTTAAGTTCTGATTTTACGCAGACATAAACTCCATCATGTCTACGAGTTTTGACATTTTGTGTAAATCGTTCACAGTTCGTGACGTCCAGCATGTAGAATGATTCCCCGTCTACTTTGGTTGTTAAAAGTCATTAATCATTGTCTTCTACTTTGACGTCTTGTTGATACAACACTAACTAGACGTTAAACGTTGGCTTTACAATATCTGGAGTTTAAAAACACGCACGTACGCACATTCGCATAGGAGAATTACATGCATCTCTGTAATTATGTCAGATATAACAGCATTATTTGGCTCTTAAATGTCCTTAATGGGATTCATTTTCTAAATAACATTCTGACCAGACCCAAGATTTATCAACACCGATGTTTTCCTTGAACAACCTGTAAACGTTCAGTTGATTGTCAGCCATATCAGTGTCCTCAATCTGGAAAAAGCAGCGAAATAATGGGTGCCACCTGCTATTTGATTAACATTTAATAAGATAAATAACGGGATTGATGACTCTGGAGCTGGCAAATGAAAATTAGATTCCTCTAGGATGAAAAGAACACATTTTATTAGTTGTGTCAATTGCCGTACTGTCCTTTAGCGGATGACAGAGGAAGTTGGAGAAGTCTTGATCTTATGTAAAGGCATGTTGAAATGAAACTTGGAGAGACCACCCATTACCTTCGTGTTAATATCCGTTCAGTGAGTCATTATATTACTTGCCAAAGCATTTAATCAGATTTTTCTCTTTCGATAGAATAGCCTCTGTTGAATTTTTGTCTATTGATAGAATGCCAACGTTGCATCTAGGGTTTGGTTTCTGAGGTTATTATTCTGAGGTTATACATAAGAACGCCTTCTACTCCCTTTCTGAAACAAGTCAATCTCCAGAATTTAGACCCATTCAACAGTTACATGGTCGTTGATTTATTACATCAACTATTTGTTGAGCTGCTGTGCACTCTCGTTGATTAAAAAAACTAAAGTTGTTCATATTAGTCTCTCAACTATATAGCTTCTGGAATTTGATTATAAGTCTCAACTGATATTCCCATTCATAGTAACTCTTTCTAAGGTTTACAAAACGACCAAAGTAAATGTTATACAAAAATTATTTTAGTTACGTTGCTTCATTTACTCTTGGAAATGATCTCCAAATGGTGAACTCTAATCGCAATAGACTTGTAGTTGATTTCTGAATTTATCTATCACTGTACGTCATTTCCGGCGATATTTTTGCAGTTGTTTGGCGTAAGCCTTAAATTCGTCAATGCTTACTGCTTGATGTTAATAGATTTCAGATTCCAGGTTACAGGTCCCTCCACCCCCAAAAAAATCACAGGACGCGAGATCAGGTGAGAATGTAAGCCACCCAATGTCATTGTGTGAAGAGATCAAGTGTGCTGGAAACAGTTCTTTCGAAACTTCCATTAAACACGCTCTGTGAGCGGTGGCTCTATTCTGTTGATACAGCACAAATGAATTTCCAAGGTCTGTAATCTTAGGCTCCAGAAAGTACAGTAGCATTTCAAATACGGACCGTATGTTATTGTAATCGATTAACCTTCCTCATGAAAAGTGCAAAAGCTCCGAACATCAAATTTGCAACAGAACACTTTCAGTCACTCGCTCGCTGTATAGGGTTCTTTCATGATGTGTTGCTTAGGGTTTTTTTTATTACCCATTAGTGAAGTTTCTGCTTATTGACGCAACCAGACAGATGAAAGTGGACTTTGTTGATTATGAGGAGAACAGTATCTGCAGGAACGTTGTGAAGAAACTCTTCACAACATGCCATGCGATTTTCCCAGTCACATTCATGAAGTTCCTGAACAACCGTTATTTTGCATGGATGGAGTTTGATATCGGTGTGTAAAATTCTCGACGGTTTGATATCAGACAAACACAAAGCAGAAGCATATTTACGATTTTAACCTTCCGGAAACTGCAAAGCAAGCTGTTTCGCAGTTTGACCATTTTTTGGTATTCGACCGGTATGAGACCTTCCAAATTCTTTTCAGTGATTAACTTATCACTTTGAAATTTTCAGTCAATGACCACATGAATTTTCAATCTGAAACATTATTATTCAACTTAGCCTAAAATGAATACGAAAAGCTTTCTGCATCGAAGTACAGGTTCACCAATTTTGATAAACTTTTCAACAGAAACTTCTCAGTATGAACCAGTCCAAACCATAATGGTAACTGGAAAAAAACGATGAAATATTAGCTACATTAAGAAACCGTTGCCATATGCTTAACTTCACTATTGCTACACAGATGGCCGTGTCAAATATGGGACTCTATCAGACCCTGTTAATGGTCTCAGTTCTTCGAAGCTGCTTGAGCTCAGACTACCTTCATTGAGGCATTCTCAATATACGCGCCTCTCCTTTTCTCATTATCTTTGCTGTCTCCAAGCCCCAGCCCCCCGAACTAATCGCCGTACCCAGAACTTCCCAAGAACCTCAGCTCTCTTGAAGTTCCGTCTTGTTCATGTCTTTTCAGCAGGTGTTGAGTTAATAGGTTCAACAGGAACATGTATAGCATGAATCTTACTGGTATAGGAGGGCGCGGAAGCCATGATGACTCTCGTTTCCACTAGACATTCTAAGTAAAAGAATTGAATATTGAGTTGCAATCCAGTCAATGATCTACTTTCGACATTAATAAAATCTATCATGATGTAAGGAACAAGCTAGTCAGCTTAGATGTTTCTATACGTTACTTCAATGAGATTTTATATTGTATCTGTACTCCTCCATCTTTTTTGTAAAAGTGCTTACAATTTCCTGTGCTTAAAATTGTAATAAGGTACAAAAGTTTGGTTGATATAATTCCGTTCGTGTAGAAGCTGAAATTTACATTGATGTACAAAAATTTATCGTCTCGTAGAATCTGGATTATTGTTCGCTGTTACTCCTGCAAAAGAGATCGACTTGCGAGAAAAGAAAAAAAACATATTACGTTTTTATTTATATTTATCTTTCTTTTTCATTTTGTAATTTTCTCCAAAAATATTTTGAATGGTTTATAATAAAGAATATATTCCGACAGAAATGTCTGTTTATGGTTGTTTTGTTATTGTCAGTCACGATGTATTTTTGTAAAGATTTCAATGTTTGGCTACTAACTTAAACTGCGTTACGAGAGATTACACAAATAACATTGCATTTTACCAAAGACCAGAATTTTTTCCACAAGTTTATTAGAAAGCATTTTATTTAATAAATTGTCAATTTTCTTTTCTTCTAAGATTCATTGTTGTGTATTTCGGATGCACAACGAGATGTACAAAGTGAAGTAATAATATCATTTACATCAGCTGCGTTATCGAAGCAGTGAGTTCTAATTTAACGCTTTCTAATCTGTTAAACGACGGATTCAAACAAGAATTACAATTTCATCATTACTGAAATTTGATCTGGATAAATTTAGTTAACGCCATATGCGTCGATTGCATTGCTTTAAACAACATTTCTTTTGAATGCGATAATCTCAGAATTTTCTTGTTGATGGATGCTTGAAATATGTTGATGGATGCGTGTATGAAGTTACATATTAGATTAAACACAAATTTGTTTGCTATCAGAGAAACAATTTTGCATGAAGTCTGTCACACTATATACTATGAATGTATAGCTTCAGAGAGATAACAACACCTAAATACAGTTTACAGTAACGTTGTGTTTATACGAAGTAATGTTTATATGAAGACTATGCTTATATGATGGTTAAGTCCATACTAGGGGGACCCGTGAATACTTCATGGAATTAATGGTAAACCTATTGGGTTATTTCTGAAAGCTTTATCCAAAAGAACCTGAAAGCGTAGCCTGTGTTGTGTCTGTATGGAAAGATAGTCGCTCATCTGCTACTTATTGAAAAGAGAACGAAATTGGAATACGATGATTACTTAATGCACTTTACAAATACACTTTATATGCTTTATGCACAATTTTATAGACTTAATAGGACCTTTGTGATTTGACGGGCAACATTTCTTTATGTAGTGTTTTTGGTACCGAAACACAGTACTCATAAAATAAATAGCCACCCTTAGTTTTTCATTTTTTCCCGTAAACAAACAAGAAAAAAATGCCCCAAACATATGATATAACCTTTAGTTAAATTGCATATATCTGCCACATAAATAAGCTTGAATTTCATGGAATTGCACTTATGCGCATGCGTTAAGCAATAGGTGATTTAAAAAACCACCACCACAACCATCATCATCATCATCATCTCTCTCCCCTCTATCTCTTTCCTCTCGCTCTCCTCTCTCTCCTCTCTCTCTCTTTCTACCTCTATACACCTCACCATCAGAACATCACTCTTCTCTTAAAATTATATTTCTCTCTTTCTCTACCTTCAACTACCTGTTTTAACCATGTAATAAATATTACGACCCCCCTACCTCAAGTTATGGACGCTTCTATCTCCCTCTTTTTCTTTCTCCCTCTTTCCGTCTCACTCCACGCCTTATCCTCTTTTCTCTCTCCTTTTTCTTTCTTCTTTCCTTCCTTTCAACTCATCACGTGAAAGCGTTACAATTACATTCTCTCTACCTCCAGTCATAGACGCTTCTCTCTCCCTCTTTTCCTCTAATTACGTGAAAGCATTACCGACGTGCAAAGTAACGCAATGGCAAGCAGAATTATTATAAGATGATGGTTATATTATATGAAAATGATATTCATATGGCCATATTTATGCGAAGACAATAATCATATGATAGCTACATATATATGACTATGTATCTATGGCGGTATTTATATTCTAAGATTATGCTTTTGTCTATCATTTAGAGGTAGTATGGTACGAGGGTAAATATATTCTCTGATTAGATTCCGTCAACAATCAAAATCATATTGGAGGAACAGTTTTTGTGGTGTCTTACAACGAGATAGTTAAAGATTTGATGAGTTTGTCTTGGACCAATACAATCACTGACGAAATTTCAATCCGTTTTGTTTCGAAGTTTGTGGGAATGCAGTTTCTTTTCGGACGAATAATACTTTTTTTCGCTGAATAATATTTACACATGATTCCCAGTTGATTTCGTCTAATTTCTCTTTGTATCATTTATTCGTCTAACAATGCTCTTTGTTCAATAAATTTTGAATAATAGTAAGTAGTCAAATACAGTGTTAGAATTTATAACTAAATCAGATATTATGTTGGCATAACCTTGCCACGTAATACGAGATTTCTCTGTTAATCGTATATATACGCATCAGAAGACTTCGTAATTTGCATGACAGTAAAGTGGATTGGACAGCTTGCTTGCACTGGAAGAAAATCATATTGGAGAACTTATTGTAGGTCCGAACACGTGATTGTATAGCTTATTCGTTCTACATTACATTTCCGTCGATGTGTGTATGTGTGTGTGCGTGTGTACACACACGTTTATGTTTATATGCATGATGTATGTTTATGTATGCGTGTATGTATGTATTTGTACAATTTGGTATTAACAACCTAAACAAACACACAATTACAAATGTACAGAGACAGAAAATGATATTTTTTTTATTCTCGTCATTTACTATGTGAACTACGATAACTGAAATAGTGATCTCAGCAAACTTAATTACTCTCGGCAGCTTTCTATTTCTTCAACAATACCCACAAATAATAAAGAATGCTGGCATCAACACAATTTTACTCAAACTGGATTAAACTTGTAATTTGGAAAAAATATTTTTACTTATAATGTCTGTAGAACGTAACGTCATGGAGTGTATGAAAGAGAGAGAGAGAGAGAGACAGAGAGAGAGAGGGAGGGAGACAGAGAGAGATAGGGAGGGAGAGAGAGAGAGGGGGAGGGAGAGAGTGAGAGAGTGAGAGGGAGGGTAAAGAAGGAAAGCTATCAAGCTGTGTTGAAAAACGTTCTCACAGTGAATTAAAATTAGTTCTCTGCGATTGATATCTTTCACTTGGAAATCATATATTTATAAAATTATATTAAAATTCGAAATTTTAAGAATTTTCTGGATTGTGTAGACTTAAATTAGTTCACTAATTACTTCAATCTATTTTATCAGCAGCTTTCTTTATTATACAGGGTGTCCACAAAGTCTGAGTACATGGAGTAAATAAAATCATGACATAAACAATTAAATATAAGACTTTTTTTTCGGGGGTATGTTGAAAGAGGAAGTTTACTCAATAAAGATTACAAATTTATTTATTAACATTATACTTAAATAAAATTGTTTTATTTTAAAAGTATGTGCTAATCCCCGTGCACCCAGACTTTGTGGGCACCCTGTAGTGTCGGAGCAAACATTCTGAGGATTAGTATATCTAAAGTTTAGTTTGAAATTGCTGGGTCGTCAGCCAGTAAATGATAACAGGTAGTATATTTGTTGTCCTTGTTGATGGTCTCGCATCAGCAGAGATCAAATGCGTTTTGTCATATCCATCTTGGATTTCATCTCGCCAGGCACTTCCAGTTTTTACTAGTAGTCCATTTTGCTGACACCGAGACAGGCGCGGTTAAATTTTTCTTTTGAAACTTAAAGAAGGAAGAGGTGAACAGAACCACCGAGTCTAGTATGGTGCGGAACTAAAAACCTCGACTCATAGGTTGTCGTGGTAGGAATAAACACATCAAAATACCGAGTTGCGCCAGAACGGAGATGAAAGCTTACAAAAGAAAATATTCCACTAGAGACACCCAAGAACCTGTTATTAAACCGGATCATAGGCACCAAGATAAAATCATATCCCACGAGCTTTACATAGATTCTATAAAGCCAATTTTATTCATAAAGCTTTAGTCCAGCTGGGACGGGGTTATTATTGAAGCTACAATGCGACAGAGTTAAACCCGAATCTATCTGATTGCGAAGTGAGTTTCCTTATCATGAAGTTATGTACAGAAATACAAAGCATCTATCTAATAATTGTTATTGTGGAAAATTTATTGGTTGAGCGTGCCAATACCAAACATGGTTAAAAATCATTTTGGTTCTACAAGTTGGATTTTTATAGGATAGAAGTTAGTCCGATGAGAATACAGTGATTTACATATTCACCACTTACTGTTGCTTGTTTGTAAAATTATATTTATGCTACTAATATAAGCGCGATCAATTTCTCTTGTAAATCAATATTGTGAATTACTACAAGCACATATTTCTCTCAAGGTTGATCATGATGACCTTGTTCTTTTGTTAAAAAATTTTGTGAGTGATGTTATATTCTATGTATGAGTATATGAGTGGGTTTGAGTACAACTATTATTATTATTATTATTATTGAGTGAGAGAGCAGTGCATGCTATCAAAGTGACACTGGGGTAAAATATACGAAGCCCGTTATACCCATCATGACTACCCGTCTTATAAGGGTACACCAAGCACATGCATCACAACCATATGTGCGCGACATGGTGATCTCATATCAAGATAAACAGCACATGACCTCGCAGGTGGGGCGCAGTTAGAATTTTCTTCAGATCGAGTAGCCCATCCCCCTCAAAAGGTCTTTGAATAAGGTTTGTTTAAGGATGTTGAGCACAACACCCATGTTTCCAAAATTGAATTATTCAAGCCCCAAAGAATTCCTCTCAATACATGGCTATGATGCTCCCCCACTACTTCTGCTCATGATCAGAGATGCACTTATCATCAGCCACCAAGGGACATGCTCAACTGCTTAAGGTCGAACAACTGAAGCGAGTGAAGGATAAGATATGTTACAGTATAACTGAAGGCCTGGGGAGGAGAGGTGGCAGGAGCAGTAGCGAAATATCTTCATCTAATACTTAACGGACATTTAAATTGATAGGGTTTCTCTAAGGATGTGGGCAGTAATTGTCAACAGAATCTTTTGTATTCCTAAGTCATGGTTCTCCTGGAATATGATCTAGACGTTACTGACATCCCTTTCTTATCATACGTAGGGCACCTATTATTATTCTTATCATTGCCTTTGCACAGTTTCTAACGCTGGAGATGTACTACGGTGTCAGCTGTTCACTATTCTCTATCTCACCGTCGCGCAACTATTATTTTCATTTTTTTTACTACTATTTGTCACTGTTAATATTTCCTCTGATCCGACATCAGTTTTGGCTAAATTATTATTATTATCATTATTAACACCATCTCTATTATTACCATCATTATTAGAGCAACTATTATTATTATTTTTTATCTCTTTATCGCAGGTTTTGTTGGAGCTCCTGGAGTCTTGCATGCGTAGCAGGCTTACTAGCTGAAGCCTACAGTACGATGCAAACCGTTCTTTTCAGCTATCTAATATTTTCTTGATTATTTTGCTGTATGAAGGAGGTAAACTTTTTGTAACAGTTCTGCTGGGTACCCTATTCCAATTTCCTTTATATTCCTCTTCATGCCTTCTGATATTGTTCCCAAGGACCCAACAATAATTGACACTATCTTCACCTTCTTCATTTTCCATAGCCGGTCTATTTCGTACTTAAAAAGGTTGTATCTATCTAACTTTTCGCCTTTCTTCTTCAGTATTCGTGGGTCAAAGGGGCATGCAACATCAACTATATAGCATATGTGGTGCATCTTGTATACCACCACCACTAGGTCCAGTCAGTTACGCTCTAGCACCTGATCTGCTTGGATTGGGAAATCCCAGATGATTTTGCTAACCTCCGAATCCGCCACTCTCTTCGGTTTGTGCTCATACCACGTCTTACCTCTTTCTAGCCCACACTTTTCGCAGTTTCCAACGTAGCGCTTACGCTACCTGGTCGTGTCGCCACAACTTGAAGTGGTTTTGGTCAGGTCTAGGGCATTTGTTCGTGATATTGGCAATGGTTTCATCCACTTTATTGCAGATGCGGCACAGCGGAGACACTTGCTCATTCCTAATGTTGACTTTCCAGTTCGTGGCGAAAGCTTGGTCTTGCGCTGCCAGTATAGTTCTCTCGGTCTCTTTTTTAGGGTTCCTTTCACCAGCCACCTATTCTTTCCAGCAACTTCTGTTGTGGTTACATGGAATCAATTGTGTAGTACCTTCTTGCGTAATTCTTCTTCATGCCCTTTTAGTACTTCTTTGTTTTCCCTTTTTTCTCTGCTCTCAATACTCCCCCGTTCCTAACTGTCACTAGCAAGGTTTCCTTACTTTGGGCTAGATATCTCATTAAGCTCTCGAGTCAGATACGCACACAGTCTTCCGCACTTATCAACTCTCCTCTACCATTTGCTCTCTTCATGTATAGCCGATCAGTGTCTGCACGTATATGATGGGCTCCATGCATCGTTAAAAGCTTTCTTGACTTCCTGTCCATTTTCTTAGCTCCTCTTCTGTCCACTTCAGGATTCCAGCGCCATACCGAACTACTGCGATGCTGATTTTTGTAGGTATTCTACCTTTATATTTGTACCAATCTTTGTGAGCCATGTTGGTAGTTGAGTGCTGATACTTCCAAGTGCGCCAATTTCAATTGCTATAACGTCTACTCTCCTCATTGACAACAACCTTCGTATTTCCCACTTCAACTCGTCATAGTTGTTCAGTTTTTCTTCTTTCTCTTTGATCTTGTTGTGATTGGGACATAACTATGTCGATTAACATGCAGATCCTTTCTTTTTTTCACCACAACAATGTCCGGTTTTCGATGTCTGGTCAGGTGATTGTACTGAATCGTTGCATCCCACAGGGTTTTGCAATCTTCATTCTCGGTGACTCTCTCTAGGGTTTTCTCATACCACGTCTTTGCTCTTTGTAGGCCATGATTTCCACAGAGCTCCCAATGGATCGTTCTTGCCATATTATTATGTCGTCTTTTGTGATCGCTTTGTGCCAATTTCGGACATTCGCTAACGATGTGCCATATCGTTTCACCCCTATCACCACATATTCTGCATTTGTCGCTGTCAATAGTGTTATCGTTTCTGCACTTCATATAGTCTTTAACGCTTGTCCTTGAACTGCGCATATAAATGCTTTTGTCTCTCTCTTCAGGTCACTCCTCCTCATCCATAGCCGCCAGTCTTCCGTATCTGTCTTGGCGTTCGTATCTCTTGCAAATTTACCATACATTTTTTTCTCCTTCCATGCTGTTTCTTCTTTTGTGTTCTTTTCCTGTTTAAGTTTTTCTTTCTTACATAATTATTAGTTTTAATGACGCTGGCCTTCTTTATATGTTTCAACAATGGTTCCACGGTATTTTTTACATACCACCATGAGCTGTTCTTCTCTCCTTCGATACAATCCTGGCAACTGATCAAACCTTTCCTACCCTTTCTTCTGAACTAGTGCAGCTTATCGGTGTCCCTCTTAGAGTGAAAGGCTCCGTGCACTGTCAACATTTTTCCTGTCTTCATCATTCCTTTCTTTGGTCATTTTATGATTCCGGGCCCATACGGAAGTGATGCTATCACCCATGTATTACCTGCTTGGATTTTATTCCATCCGGTCAATTTTTAGGGCAACACCAACCTTAGTCTTCGGAAATATTCTATCATCAGTTGCTCTTTCATTTCCTTCTCTTAGAGCAGCGCATGCCATCAAAGTGACACTGGGGCACAAATATACGAAGTCCAATATATCCATCATGACTACTCGTCTGATAAGGGTAAACCAGGCACATGCATCACAACCACATGTACGCGACATAGTATATCATATCAAGATAAACAGCGCATGACCTTGCAGGCGGAGCCAAGTTAGTAGTAGTAGTAGTAGTAGTAGTAGTAGTAGTAGTAGTAGTAGTAGTGATGTGTTGTTGCCGCTGCTGCTGCTGCTATTGCTGTTGTTATTGTCATCAACGCGGTGAAATGGCAGCAACGTTAGCGGACCGCGAGAAATGCTTCGCAGTATTCGTCCGTCTTTACGTTGAGTTCAAAGTCCGCCGAGATCGACTTTGCATTTCATCCTTTCGAGTTCGATAAAATAAGTACCAGCTGAGTATTGGGGCCGATGTAATCGACTATCTCCCTTCCCCAAATTTCAGGGTTTGGTTCTTTAGTAGAAAGGATGATGATGATGATGATTATTATTATTATTATTATTATTATTATTATTATTATTATTATTATTATTATTATTATTATTATTGCCTTTGCACAGCTTCTAACGCTAGAGATGTACTACAGTGTCAGCTGTTCACTACCAGTGAACTAAGCTAACACCTCTTATTTTTCGAGCACCTTCCGGAGTATTCGAGCGGTTCCAAGCAGTGCTGTTTTCTGCAAGTGTTCCACTCTTATTGCAGCCCCTATTTGTTCCACGTACTTCTCGATATTTTGCTCACTGCCTCCCAGGGCACCGACAATTATTGGTACTACTGCTACCGTTTTCATCGATCACAACTGCTTAACTTCCCAAGCTAACCTGTCATATCTCTCGACTTTTCTTTCTTCCTTATCGCATACCTCGCTGTCAGTTGGGCATGCATTATTATTATTATTATTATTAGTAGTAGTAGTAGTAGTAGTAGTAGTAGTAGTAGTAGTAGTAGTAGTAGTAGTAGTAGTAGTAGTAGTATTAGAATTAGCGAGGAAGAAAATGCGTTGCAAAATTCATTTACAACTCACAGCGTTTTTAATTTAAATCCCATTGAAGTTTAGTCTATCTTTGAATGAATAACATAAATTAAGAGTCTAGTTCTGGAATCGATTAAATTAACTTTTCTTTCTTCTCCAGATTAGAGTCCTTGCACGGTGTAGTATATTTTTTTTTATCATTATTTGTTTTGTAATGCTATTTCTAATTATCATCTACTAATGTGTCTTTATTGCTATTGTTGATCTCATCGTTTTATTCGATGTAAATATTCGAGGTCATTGTCCGTTATTTTCCTAAGCATTTCGCCTTTGTACTGTCTCGAATATCTCGGTCCCTTGTGGCAAATAACAGAAATAATAACTTCAGTCTTTCATTACTATTATTGTTTTTGTTCGTGATGTTCTACTTTGTTATTTCATGTACATGGTTTATTCATGGAACTACAACACCAGATCTAGGATGAGAAACATTTTATACGTTTTGTATAAACGTTTTCCTTTTCTGCTCTTCATATCTGCTCTGCACTTTGAATTAAGGATTTCTTGGATAATTCTTGCTGAACGGAGTAACCATTTGCACTGCACCTATTCCGATGTTAAGATCAAGATTTTGAAGATCAGCAGTATCATGACTGCGTTGATTTTCTGCACCAGCACTCCAGGACTTTTTACTTGAAGTCAGTATTATCAAGCTGAGTTAAAAGTAAGCAATGTTTTGAAACATGAAATTCATCACAATATATTTCAACAATGCGGAAATTTTATTAATCAAAGAAAGTACCATTGCATTCAACACATTTTTGCCAATGAGTTACAAGTTTGTTTATTTTGGTAACATAAAAATCTGGTGTTCTGGTGCTGGTGAACTCTTTGAACGCACTTTCAGCCTCGGTTTGATTTTTGAACTCCTTCTCTCGCAGGAAACCATCAAGGTGCTTGAAACAGTGGTAGTCGGTAGGAGAAAGGTCTGGAGAATAAGCTGGGTGGGGAAGAACTTTGTAGCCAAGTTCCCTTCAACTTCTGGAACATCATTAGTGAAACGTGCTGCCGAGCATTGTCATGAAGAATGATCGGCCCTCTTCTGTTGACCAGTCTGGGACGGAAGAGTAGCAGTATTTCGTTTATTTTGGCAATTTCATGGCAATATGTTTCTGCAGGAATGGTTTCTCCGGGTTTTAAGAAGTTATAGTGGATGAGTCCAGCAGTACACCACCTTCTTTTTGAAGAGCTCGGGTTTAGGGAAGGTTTTCGGTACTTCATTTTGGCCCAACCACTGCGAAGAACGTTTTTTTCCTTTTTAATGATTGTACAGAATTCACTTTTCATCGCAAGTTAAAATACAGCCGAGAAATGGATCGGTCTGGTAACGGAGAAGAAGCGAGGAGCAAATTTCATATCTGCGCATTTTCTCATTTTCATTCAATTCGTGTGGTACCCATTTGTCGAGCTGTTTTTTTAATTTTCCGATCGCATGCAAATGGTTGCAGGCAGTTTTCTGACTAACTCGAAGTTCTTTTGCCAGTTCTCGAGTGGTTTTACGTGGATCTTTCTCAGTGACGGTCTTTAATTGACTGTCATCGATGATAGATGGGTGTCCACTACGCTCACGATCTTCAAGGCTCAGGTCTCCACTGCGAAATTGTTTAAACCATTTTCGAGCTGACCACTCACTGGTCATTTCCTTATCAAACGTTTAGTTGATATCACGAGTGGTTTAACTGTTTTACAAAAGCTACAAGATCAGAAATTCTGGTGAGATGGAGCAGCTGAATATATCGACCGACCACCAGTAGTTAACTGGTTCTTTGATTTATCGGCACATCACCTCCAGAAGCAAGAAAGGCAGAGTGTTGACCCTGGCTTGATTTTAAATCAAAATATACAGGAACGCGTTGCAAAATACTTCAGGTTAAGCACTTTTTAGAAGTTGAATAGCCAAATTGCTCGAATATCGCGCTTTAACAGTTTCATTTCAGATGAATGTAACAACGGTGACAAAAATATCAATGTTAATTTATTGATGCATTTTGGCAAGTTTATGTCTGTATTATCAGACAATTTCAAAACAATATTTTAAAACATTTCAATACTCTGCAAAAATCCGGTACAAATTCTTCATAGTTCAAAACGTTGCTTACTTTTTACTCAACCTGATATAATTTTTCTTTCTTCTTTCTGTTTACTCTGACCTCAAATGGGTGCCACATCGATTAAAATATATAGTTTCTTCTTGTCAACAACTATAATATCCCCCTTATTACATTCTATTCTTCTTTTGGTTCGTATAGGAAGTCCCTATTGCTAGATATCTACTGCAGCTGGCAGAAGAGCAGAAGAATTGCCAATCCTGTGAAACGAGATGTAGTAGTGCTGCTGAGGTAGGACTCGAACAAGGGAGATGATTTCAACAATTTCAGGCCTAAATTTAGAGTTTGAGATTTTGGCCAAAGTATTAGCGATAAGGTTGTGCATGCCGACGATACTCTAATAGGTGAAGTACAGACATGCACTATCATATATAGATCAATCCACCTCACTCGATACATCATACAAGTGGTGCATAAAGGGTTTGTTAGGAGTGGGGCCTGAACTATTTACATCAATCAAAAAGTTTCCATACTTTTGACCATCAATAATTGTCGGCTCTCTTTACGACGGCTGTCCTCATGGAAATTGGTATCGATCCCATCTTCAAGGGTTACATCACTGCATGTACAGTGACATTTTCCTCGGTAGTCAGATAAATGGCCATCTGTTTCAGACATTCAGTGAAATGCGATCGATCCGACAAGGATTCCCACACCTGCCTCTTCAGTGTTCACTGACTATAGAGCTATTGCTGCAGAAGCTGGAGGATTTATGGGGAATCCCACAGGAACTAGGATGCGGAAGATCCGTATCTGCATATGTGAATGATGTCACTGTAATACAGTCGGATAGCAAACACATTCAGATGATCTATACTACTCAAAGGGAATATGAGGCGGTGACAGGAAGAAAACTTAACCAATAAAAATCAATGGGCCTGCAGCTCGGCACCTAGAGATGCAGATCTATGCCGTCTTGTAGTGTCGTGGAGCGCAGAACGGACGGACCGGTTAACTAGTTCGAGATTTGGTCCAAAACTCCAGATGAACAAGAACTAGAAAGAGGTAACAAGCAGCGTGGTTAGTCTCACAAAAATGCGCGGAGATGAAACCTCCCTGAAGGGCCGGGTGGAGGTGGTTAATGCCTACATTGCATCCGTCATCTATTACCCTTGCCCCGCTTCATGGCTGGCCAGAAGGGAGCACTTGCTCTCTCACTATCAGTAGAAGAGACGTATTCCACTGATTCCACTGATCAAGTACTACATTTTTTGTCAAACCAGGAAGTTTGTGCATGTGATGCGATGCACAAACATGCACTAAGGATGCAACATCTCTAGCTGTTCCTTGCCGATGAGCAGATGCGTTCGCCGTGTATTAGTCCGCATTCCGCAACTCGTCTGGACGAAGTGTAGACTGAGACAAAACGAAAGAATCTAGATTACAGCCTCTGCCTGTCAAGTCAGTAGGTGGTCCATTATGGCTTTTTATAGAGGATTTGTGGCGGGCAAATGAGACGACATTCTCCACGAGAATTTGGACATCAACAGATATCAACTTTTTGCTCTGTTCTGAAGGACTTGCAGGCTGGTTCGAGATAAACGTTATAATCAGGGAATTGCCATCAGCTCGGAATATGCGTAGAGCGACAAAACTGTTCAATAGGCACTCGTTTAGTGCCCGAGCTCATTGCTAACTTGTGGAGATATGAGTAGCAAATGGTGTCGCGTCTAGAATATATCCCATTATCACCTCCAAGATCGCCCCCTCCATCCTTTGTTGAGAAGAACTGGCAGTCTTTATATGTCTGGTGGCCTTAACGGAAATGGTTGTCTGATGTGCTAGACTGAAAGTGTTAAAGACAGACACCTTTCCTCTTTGGCCAAGCCCTCATTAACTTTTCCCTTCAGAAGGAAAGAGGGGGTGGAGAGCGAAATATTGACTTCCGGTAAATTTTTTGAATGGTGGATGAGAAAGAAAAAGATGATCCGAGATATGGGCCTGTTCTTAGCGTGCGCCTATTGATTGACGGAGGAGGGTTGGAAGAGTACAATTACTCGAGTTGTCAGGTGATTGTGGCGTGAGGGGATCTCCACGAGCAGCTTTTGGAAGTGTCCTCCTTTTCATGAATTATTGTTTTTGAATTTTTCTTTGTTTCTGTTATTTTAGTGTTTACCCGCTTTTTATGTAGCACCGCATTGCATTGTATCGTTTTGTACCATTCTCGATCATTATCTTAATTATTAATGACATAGCAGTGTGGCCGAAACAGTGGAGGCCTATATTCAGTTGAATTTATGTTTTCGGATTCAAGTGCCCGGTAAGGTGACATTGTGTCCCATCTTTTCCTAATCTTTTAAACTGTCTTCCTCTAGCCATCCAAATGTGTAACTTTTTACGAATCGTTATCATAGTCGTCGTTATCATCGTTTCGTTATCATCCTCATGTAAATCTTCAGCAAATATATTCCATTGCTATGAGACTGTGTCACATGAGTTACTTCCCTTCGTCGTGAATATATTGCTTGTGTCTAATCAATATATCCAAGGTTATTTTCTCCTTTCCTGTCGAACCAACTAAATCCATCTTCATCGAATGCGTGTTTAGCATAGCTTTACATGATATTCACTTCTTGAGTAGTTACACTCTCGTTCCTCTCCCTTTCTCTCTCTCTCTCCCTCTCTTTCTATCTCTCTTTCTTTCTCTCTCTCTCTCTCTCTCTCTCTCTCTCTCT
>NC_068982.1:151247929-151251641 GCF_001194135.2 Octopus bimaculoides | reverse complement strand
CTCTCTCTCTCTCTCTCTCTCTCTCTCTCTCTCTCTCTCACACACACACACACACAGGCATACAGAAGTGCAGGTACACACTCAATCCCGTGTGCACATACAAACACTACTAATATAAGAATAATTGTATAACTAGCATGTATCTAGGCTAAAACACATTACATCAACACACACACACACATGCACGCACGCGATACAGCCGAGGAGAAAGAGAGGGGGATAGAGAGAGAAAGAGCGAGAAAAAGAGATGCTCATACATACATGTGTATAAGCATACATATATATGCACAGAAATATAAACTGGTTGGATTGCTTATATATTAACCGACATACACATCACTGCACACATTGTTGTAACATAAATATGAAGATACACATACATATATATTTTCATAAATGCACACTAAATATGTATGTATGTATGCATGCATGCATGTATGCATGTATGTATGTATTCTTGCATATATATATATATATATATATATATATATATATATATATATATATATGCATACTTATATATATGTATGAATATGTGTGAATGTGAGTATCTGTATATGTAGTTTTGTTTGTATGTTTGTTGCTAATTTATCGAATAAGAGAGAAGAGAGACAATAAGATTGTTGTTCAAATGTTCAGAGAAGTGCAAAGAAATATGAGAAAGACACCTGAATATTATAAGAGATTTACCTACACTAGTCACACAAGTTAGTAACAAATTAAGTTGTAATGTGTTGTAATAATTTTATAGTGACAGTTTGATATATTGCCAAATTGCAATATTTATTACTACATTTAATTAATCCCGTACAGATTCGTAGAAATGCAACCAAACTCCGCGTACGGGAGAAATTGAGTGTAGAGTGAAGTGTTTGTAGCGGGTGACTTTCTGAAAATTAACATAACCTGTTGAAACATTGTTCACTTGTATAAACACCCCTTGATAAATTTTCTCTCTATTACTCTCTGTCTATCTCTCGCTCTCACCCTCACTCTCACTCTGTGTGTGTGCGCGCTCTCGCGTGCGTGTGTGTGTGTGTGCACCAGAATACCCACACCCACACACCTGTCGTCAGAAGATGGATATTCATTTCTTTATTTCTCTTCTATGTTGTGTCTGAAATCCTAACCACCTGATTACTACCTATGTTTCTTTTTCTCTCCCTCCCCAATACTCTACTCCTCACACCGTTCCTCTAAACCACTCCACAGACTACAATAATCACTTTCCACCAATGTTTTCCTGACTAAAACCAATCGATTTATGAAATATATGATTCAGTTAAAAGCAACAATGTGGAAATAAACTAATAGAGCTAGTCTTTTTTTTACCACTTCATTAGTACTTGGATCATCTCAGAGGCATACACTCGCAAATGTGTGTGTGTATGAGAAAGAGTGTGCCTGCGTGTGTGTGTGTGTGTGTGTGTGTGTGTGTGTGTGTGCGTGTGTGTGTGTGTGTGTGTGTGTGTGTGAGCGAGTGTGTACGTGCGTGTTCGTTTATATGTGCAAACGAAAAAAAGCACTCAATACCATGTAGACTTTAGTCTCACAGGCAATCAGTTAGTGATTCGCTCTATCTTTGCTCGGAGTTTCACGTACCTAAATTATGCATGTTATCATTCACATTATATTTCGTATACAAACGATGAATATAATAATGAATTATTATATTACAATGATGACTTCACGATTTTCTGTCGAAATCCATCTATCTCTCTGTATGGGAATTGCATCTCTGGACGGCTTTCAAAGATATTGCATGGGACAAATTGCAAGCCGTTTTAAGAGGCGTTATTATCAATATATTCCTTCAATAAGGCCCAGGAGCATGTAAAACGTTACTTTCGATCCTACTTTATCTAGAAACTCAAGATCTCATTCATCTTTGATAACTTGAAGGATTATCGATAAAACGATATAGTGTTTTAACGAATCACGAAACTATCTTCTTTGCGTGGCTGAGAACTTCCAGATGCTGAAGCAGTCAGTAATCTCGCTTATCAGAATATCCCTTATATTATCTAAGTGTCTTCATCAGAAGTGATTTCGTATGGATAATCTCCAGATGCCAAACAACAAAATTTCAAAAATCTTTGGAACTGACGAGCGGTGTTGTGTAGTCGAGAACCATAAACGTGAAGTGATTAGCACTCTTTGCATTAAAGAAGTCCAATTTCTTTTTAGTTTATAACATATTCTACGACGTTATTTGCCTTCTATAATAATAAACACGAAAATTTATTTGTCCGGAAACCCTGTATCTCAGTCTGCATTTCCTCTATATAGACATATTATACTTTCTTGGAATCAAGATAATCTTGGGATTGAAAACCTGCTCTTCACTTGGTTCTTGAACATTCAGCATTGGATTCTGATTTAAAAGCATTTGAGTTGCTATTTCTAGCATGTAAAGCTTGGCTGATTCACCTCATCTTTGTTGGGATTTGTCAGATGACGTTAATTTTACGTCGAGACAAATTGACCAACATTGGGAATTCAACTTGAGACTAGAACATTAGAATGATTGCACTACAGAATTCATTCTCATCCATCTTAAACCTCTGATGAAACACCACCGGGGCATATAGTCATTATAGACCTATTATAATCATTCTATTTAGCTCTCTTTAGTTTTGGACCGTGAGCCCATCTCTGCAGGAACTAGCTGGCTTTTAAGCTAGTGACTAGTAAGAATTAGCTTAGTAATGCACAGCATAATAACCATCAGCTTCTCCTTTCTCTTGAAACTGAATAATCACACACAAAATTTACATGTGTAAAACTGAGTGACAATAGGGGCAATCACCGATCGTTAACTTATGTGTAAGTGTGTGTGTGTGGATGATTACGTTTATCTAGATTAAGAAGACCATTCAAACACACACACACACACACACATATGTATATGCTTTACAATGTTCATGTGTGTCAGTTATGGCAGAAATTGCTTCTTTGTATAGCATTAAACTTCATTTGTAATCTAAAATTTATTGTGTAGCAAGCTTCTGTGAAACTCAGATTTTTAAAACTCAAATCTCGTCTAATTACGATTAAAATTGCATTTCTTTACTTTTCATAAAATGGAAGAAACTATACGATACGTTGTTATGGAGTTTCAAATGGCATTTAAAAGTTGAAAACTCCCTGCTACAAATTTAAATGGAAGATACTTCACCAGGCATGTCTTTGGGTTAATGCAGTTGTCAGTTGTGGTGATGAAGTTAGGTGTAATGTAGCTTACTTCATATTGGTTACGATTAGACTCTTGGGCAGAATTTTACGGAGTATATTTTGATAATATTTATGCTGAGAATCCTGCAATATTTATGAAAATCCAGTAATGATCATGTTGTGACAAACATGTTTTGCTTTTCCGATTAAAGAATGATTCTATGACAAGTGTGATTGTAGGCAGCCTGAAAAGTATCATTATCTTAAGCCTTTTTTTTCTGATAGTTCTAGGTTATTCAATACCCGTTTATGGGGGGAAATTGTGTACGTATATATATTCGTGTGTGTGTTTGTGTTTGTGTGTGTGTACGTATATGTGTACGTGTACGTTTACGTGTAGTATGTCTTATGTATACATTTGCATGTGCAAGGGTTACTGGCGATTTTAGAGCTGTATATGTATATATATATGTATATATATATACATATATATATATTTATATATATACACATATATATATATATATATATATATATA
>NC_068982.1:151242153-151245307 GCF_001194135.2 Octopus bimaculoides | reverse complement strand
TATACGCAAATTAAATCTAGCCGTGGAGGAATGTAGTGGCGGACAAAAAACAAGACAGGAAAACAAACAGAAAAGGCTTTACGGCCAGACGAGAAAAATTATGTGTGTATGAACGCGATGAGGCACGGAACCGAGATATATATATATATATATACAGAGTGAGATAGAGGAGGGAAAGGGAGAGAGATAGACAGATAGATAGATAGATATACATATACGTGTGTGTGCGTGTGTGTGTGTGTGTGTGTGTGTGTGTGTGTGTGTGTGTGTGTGTGTGTGTGTGTGTGTGTGTGTGTGTGTGTGTGTGTGTGTGTGTGTGTGTGTGTGTGTGTGTGTGTGCTTATGTATGCGAGTATGTATAAGTGTATGTATATTTGTATGCATGTATGTGTGTGTTTATCTGCTAATTTCAAGCTAAAATCAATAAAATATATATTAAGTTCTTAATTTTTTTGTCCAATTACTATGGACCATCTATAAGTAAAGGAAAACTCCAAAAAGACTGATTAATCTAATTTATTTTCTGCACCACATCATTCGTGTAATGTTTAATTAAAACAACTTTAGGTTTTCTATGAAACTATTATTGCAAGATGAAATACAAAACAGGTTTGATTATAGTTTTTCGAGTCAGCTTAATTTTCTGGTTTGAGTTCGCTAACAATTTGAAAAGAGGGCCGCTGTGTACAGCCTAATCAATATTGGCATGCTGTAAATTGGCACCTGCATTTAGATTAATTGAAGGATAATTAATTGCGTATAATGCATTCATGAATTAAAATGTAATTGTAATTAGTGTTTGAATGACTGAATAATCGAATTCAAGGCAACTGCCTATGGATATTCTAACGAGAAGGCAATAATTTAAAAGACAGTAAGAGAGTTCTGTGTATATGTGTGCCTGTGTGTCTCTGTGTGTGTCTGTATGTGTGTCTGTGCGTATGTATGTGTGTGCAGGTGTAGGTGTGTGTGTGTGCTACCTATGGTTATCATATAGTTGGGAAATCATTTTAATAATATTTTTATCCTAAATTACAAATGCGTGTACATAATTACACGTCACAATACATATTGTCTGTTGTTAAGAAGCCAGACCAAACTTGATCGGGGAGGTCTATGATTAAAGGCATTTAGGCCGTGACTGTCTCATACTCTTATGGCAATGTGTCCTTCTATTTTGTAATATGGTAGAGTGTTATTTAATGGACTTTTGACTGCTATATCTTACCAGATTGAAAGATCGTGTAGAGGCGCTTTCATTTGTTCTATGCAATAGTTTTGTATATTGGTAAATGATGGAAATATGACACTCTTCATGTAGAGAAAAATGTGTCTCCGAGCTGAATATTTCATTATCTTCGTCTTTACATTCTGAGTTCAAATTCCGTTGAAGTTGACTTTGTGTTTCACCTATTCTGGATCGACAAAATAGTACCAGTTGAGCACTGGAGTCGAGCTAATCGACACACCCCTTCCTTGAAATGTTTGGCCTTGTGCCAAAGTTTGAAACCGATAATTAATTATCTGAACTATAAAATGTGTTGTAGGTCTTTATCTTTACTTGAAACCGGACTATTTTCTTTACAAATGGATGTATATAAACAAATCTTTCAGATTGGGTAGTGACGTCAGCATTAATTTAGGCAGCCAAATTATAAGAAACAGATCTTGGATTTTCAAGTGATGACGTCAACACAGTTGTGTTCAGTTACATTTGTTCTAGAGCTCTGTAAAAGGGGACGAATCTGATGACAACAAAAAAGGCATTTCACTGATACACTGTATGTCAGGAACTTAGTCATGTGTTTTTACGAAACGTGACGGCTCGCAAATTCTTAAACTTGGCATTTTCCAGAGTTGCGACTGTCAAGATACTGTGTTGTAAATAGAACTGTCAGTATCAACACTAACACGCTCACTACTTTGACATGTATATATCTAATTCCTCTAGAAACACTCACGCCCTTCCGTTATGAAGAGTATTTTTTTTTTCAAATCTGCAAATTACCTGAACCATAAACGTATTCTAATCTTGACTACCGGAGATAAGGTTGGACAATTGTCGTGCTGATGAAAACATTTGAGTCAGAAAGACATGTCACGAACGTTCACTTATCTCCAGACAATAAACCTGTCTTTTTCCTTTATGGTGTGTCAACTTTGGAGAATGCTTGAATCTTGAGATTATCTCCCCTTCTCATACGGCGCTGGTCTTAATTGCCATTTGTTAATTATGATGCAATGTCTAGACACGGAGACAATTTTAATAAATTAAGAATTTATCTTATGTGTTATTTGATATAGATGTATTTGTCTATGCTGTTCATGTACTAGCCACTTACCATTGTGAGTTATTTCTTTCAGCTCATATTTGTTCATATCTACATATATACGAGGTCTGATCACTAAGTATCCGGACTGTTGCCATAGTAACGAAGCTAAAGCACGCATAGAGAAACCACTTGGCAAAGATTAACCTTGAACTCTGCTGTGCATGTGCACTAGGTTTTAACGTTCTAGCTAACTTCCAATGTTTACAGCAGTACTTGGAAGTGGGGTGTTTAGCGTGTGATCGTCGCATTGACCATGACAGAGAAAGTTGTCATGGCGATATCTGCTTAGAGGCCTACAGAAAGTATATGGAGAGGAGTGTATGAGCTGCACACAAGTGTATGAGTGGTTCAGACGTTTCCAAGATGGCCCCAAAAATGTTGATATTGGTGAAGGTTCTAGGAGACCCACAACCAGCAGAACTGAAGAAAACATCGCAGATGTGCATGCAGCTGTGAGGGGAAATCGTGGAATCACCATCGATGAGTTATCAGAGGATGTGCAGATTAGTTACGGTTTAATTCAGTCCATTATCAACTGAAGATTTCAGCATGAGATGCGTGTCGGCCAAGTTTGTGCCAAAATTGCTTACAGCTGACCAAAAAGATACTCGTGTTTCAGTTGAACAATATATCCTTTGAAGGCATTATCGGTAGTGACTATTCAAACGGTCGATCGTTTGTCTTATTCTGCCAGTATAAAAATTTATGGCTGGTTTAGCAAAATGCTTATGCGTATATGTATATACACACACGCACGCACACGCGCACTCATGTATGTCTGTCTGTGTGTGTGTGTGTGTGTGTGTGTGTGTGTGTGTGTT
>NC_068982.1:151232366-151242143 GCF_001194135.2 Octopus bimaculoides | reverse complement strand
GTGTGTGTGTGTGTGTGTGTGTTTGTGTGTGTGTTTGTGTGTGTGTATGTGTGTTTCTGTGTGTGTATGTGTGTGTGTGTGTGCGTGTGTGTGTACATGCATGCATACACACAGACAGAGGCTTGAGGAAGGAAAATAAAGCAAAAACGGAAAGAACAGAAGAAACGATGGGATAGGATGGAAGTTGGAAGAAATACAGCGAGAAGAAGAAGAAGAAGAAGAAGAAGAAGAAGAAGAAGAAGAAGAAGAAGAAGAAGAAGAAGAAGAAGAAGAAGAAGGAGGAGGAGAAGAAGAAGACGAAGAAGAAGAAGAAGAAGAAGAAGAAGAAGAAGAAGAAGAAGAAGAAGAAGAAGAAGAAGAAGAAGAAGAAGAAGAAGAAGAAGAAGAAGGAGGAGGAGGAGGAGGAGAAGAAGAAGAAGAAGAAGAAGAAGAAGAAGAAGAAGAAGAAGAGCAGCAACAACAACAACAACAACAACAGCAACAACAATTTTTCACTCAGTGGTTTTTAACTAGCTTTCGAAATAAGCAAAATGGAGACGTATCGTTGTTTAAACTGGCCATTACATTCTTGATTGCCTCGAAAAGAGATTCCAAATTTCAGACTGCCTAGAAGTCCAGATTAGTTCTAGTTTAATTTTGATTGCGATGGTTTTCGCTACTGCGTCCGTTAACAGATGTAATATTCAGTAGTTCATATTCTTCAAATGCGTTTTCTTCGTGCAAAAGTTTTGTGTATAAAATAAATATAATATGCTCTCTCTGCAAAGGGAGATGAAATATACCCTTTACTTTCCGCCTCCACGCATTGACCTAATTAGTGTTGAAATATTCATGTACGGTTATTATTTAATTTAGCTGTTGAACACTCGAATATATTCTCATCATTCCTTTCCTACTTTAGTAAAAATGGTATAAACAAGTGATAAGTTCGAGTAATGGGCGGTAATTGTCATACGATTGGTCGTTTCAAAGTAACTTGTAAGCTTCTGACTGGCTGATAATTAATGTTGCGATATATCTTGTTGTTGCAAAGAAGATCTCAACATATTATAATAAATTATTTATTTATTTACTCGATTTCTTAAGTTGTTTAAAATAATAGGGATGGTCTTAATACGTACAAATTTGTATTGTATTAATTGGAATTTGTTTTTTTTCTTTAATGAATATGTAATTAGACTTCATGAATATTTATAATGTCTCATATGTATTGATGAAATTATAAATGGGTTATTTCTAAAGTATTGTTTATTTTTTATTCTAATGTTTTTATTCATTGAACATTTCATTTGTAGATTTATGAATGAATATGCATTTTGTGCTTGTAATTATATAAACATTGCTATTTAAACTGTATGTATGTGCATTAATTACAAGAGACTTTTTAATATAACTACCCTCAAAAGATATGTTTCAGTTAATTTTGGTGTGCTACAATTAACATAAGAATCCAGAATCTGAGGAAATGTGTTCACAGCCAGCAAATAATCCAAAAAAAAATGTAATACCTAAAACAAAAGTAAGGAAATTTAAAATTCCTAGATTTTCGGCTCGGGCAGTATGAAGGAAGACAAATCCTCGCATTGATTCGTAGTTGTGTCTTTATACTATCATTAACACCGTGAATGCTAAATAAATAACGTATTTCTAAATCCGTATACAATCCATGAAATAATAGATATAGTTTTATATATCAGAGTAAGTCTATCAACTCACATGAAAAATAAAACAAGTAGTGGTTGTAGTATCCGTCGTTTACATCAAATTAGCACTCATTAAGCAGACCTAAGTTCAAAGGTATCCCAAATATCACAACCCGATCTCACTTCCTTGCAATTTAAGTAAGGCTATAAAATCCAGTGGATCATCCTTTCTTTTTTTAAGCTGGTAAAATTCGACTTGTAGGTGATTTTATTGTTCTTTTCAGCAGGTCAAGTAAGCGCGTAGACATTGGCACGGTGCCAGATTTACATGACAAGAAACATGTTTTCAAGAACTTTTAAAAATTAAGTAACAAAATTAAGTTTCATTTAAGTTAGTAGAATGAAGTACTTTAAATTGAATTCAACAATATTTCAAATTTGACAAATTTATCATAGCTTTGTTGAAGATATAATGAAAATATAATTATACTACATAAGTAACATGGTACACACACACACACACACACACACACACACACACAATCAAGCACAAATGAGTACCAACTACATATATAAATATAAAATTTCTGATTAAATGTATTTATCGTATTATTACATCTGTAAAAAGCTATGGGTGCGATGTGTATCTGTAAATGCCTTGTTATACGTATGTATGCAGGTGTATGCATATGAGTAAAGTAGGCGTTATTTGTCGACAACATCTACGCATTAAAAAAAAGCAATTCACCACCCCTTAGGGTTTTATGCACATGTACATTCGTACTAACTTTATATTTAAATTTTAAAAATACGAAACTAATTTGCCTTTATCTGTTAGGTTTTGTATAAATTTGCATTAGCTAAATGAGTGATGATTGTGATTTTTTTCTTTTTTCGTTGTACAAACAAACGTCAAGCATAGTACATTTGAGTAGGTGTTATGTACTGTTAGACATGCTACAGATTTTCTAGACAGGCAAATCGATACTAATGTATTATTATTGAATTTTCTTGCGACAGCAAGCTCCAACTTGTTTACATTCCCCAAACATACAGGTTTTACGAATATTACATATTAAAATCGATGATCTATTTTAATTATATCGTCAGGAATAAAGTGGTATGATTTAGGCACTTGGTTGAAAAACTTCTTCGGAATATAACGCATAGAAGGATTCTAAAAGCTATTTAACTTAGTAGCAAGTGGCTATGAATTATTTCTAAAAGACCGATGAACCCTTATTTTTGTAATTTAATTCCATTTGTGTAGATCTGGTCCCGGCAATACAAGTCACTGACCTGTTCATCTATTTCTTGTCTTTCCGCAGTTAGTCAAGTATGGTAGGAGATACTTAGTATCAGAGCTAAAGAAAAATCATATTGCTTGAATTTGAATATTCACTTCACTTTATCCAATAGACTGACATATTAACCACTGAATTAATTCTATCAAAACTTTTAGAAAGATTTAAATAGCTACCTGGCAATATTTTGAATAAATTAGTTAAATTCAAAGGTGACTTTATTTATCTCTGTAGCTTTTACAATTCAACAGAAATTTCTAAACCTGAAACTTGCTGAAACGATATTCTGTTAGTAGCAATAGCCTGCTAGTGTAAATATGAAAGTTATTCTCAAAAGACAAATATCCTCAAATATTTGACAAATATTTCCAATCAGAGTAATCCTGGGAGAACCATTTAGAAATATTGCATATTGTTCCATTCCATCATAGCAGAATAAAACAACGTGTTTTATTATAAATTGTAGTGTATAAAAATATTTAAAATATGGCCCTCCGTCGGTTACGACAAGTAGTGTTTCAGTTGATCCAATCAACGGAACAGCCTACTTGTGTACCCTAGCATAGCCCTCAGGGAGATTCGGCTTGACACAAAATGCGACAATATTGGCCCTTTGAATAACAGGGTACAGCTCATTTTTGGTAGCTCTGTGGTCTGGAGTGATGTGAAATAAAGTGCTTTGCTCAAAGGCACAACGCGCAGCTGGAAATGGAACTGGCAACCTTCAGACCATGAGCTGAAAAACTCAACTGCTAAGCCACACACCTTCATTGTTGTGTACAGAAATTTATACAGGTGTAGATTCAGTAGGAATAAAATTCATTTTATGAATTTTAGAAGTAGTATTCCATTCAAAGCTTTAATACCTTCACTATTATTGTCACCCTACCACATACACCTTTCTCACATGGGCCAAACACAACCTAGAAATCTGACAACAAGCTTCAGCTGCACTAACCTCAGAAAAGATCTTCAACGACAAGATGACAACTTAATATTTTTACCAATACACGAATTCAAAATAGTGATAGTATGTCAAGGAAAGAATATAGTATAAAATCATTTCGAAGAACAGACGATACCTGAAAGTAATTACAAATTCAAGGTTATATAACCGCTTGCGTTTGTACAAACTGGAGTTTCTCATTTAGGCCAGCAATGATTTAATCTGCAAGTCCACTACAACGCATAAAGACCGACATTTGAATGGTTCCTATATATCAACCGCTACTAGCCTAAACTGTGCCTTAAAATTAGGCTCTTCGATTGCTCGTCAGAGATTCAAACAGTCAGTACATGTATGTATATGTATAACTGTGTTCATATATATGTGAATGTGTATGTATTTATAAAAGTATATCTATCAAAATACGTATATATGTATGCATATGTCTGTATATATGTATGTATATATATATATATAGATATAGATATATATATATATATATAGATAGATAGATAGATAGATAGATAGATAGATAGATAGATACATACATACATACATACATACATACATACATACACACATACATATTGATAAGGAGAATGAAGAACTTGAACATTCAAACTTTGTGTTTATTTCCAGTTAGTTTATTCATGATAATTGTCCGATACGTGTTTCGATCGCACTAACTGCATATTGCATATTCGTACGCAGCGAACTTGCATTATTAGTACGATAACATCAGGGTATATAAGTATGACATTATTCGAAGACGAATTTTACTCAGCTATTAGTTTCAATTAGGCTTGATAGTAGTAGTAAAAGCATTACATTCTTCGATGAGATGTTCTTCTCAACTGATTGTTCAGGAAAATTCAGCAACAGCAGTGTTTGCATGTATATATGTCTTTATACATATCTCTGTATGTATATCAGGGTCCTAGCTATGGGTTAATTAGCATGTCATGGAATTTCACCTGGAAGAAAGGCACTCACAGACATCTCACTGGATTCAAGGCAGATGAGTCCCTTCATCTCTTTAGTTGTAACTCCAAGAAGATCTTGCTTTCTGATAACTACTGATCTTTTGGCATTTGTCGCAACAGACCAATATGAGCTTGAAGAACGGAAAATGTCGGATTGGCTCTGCACGATCCACAGCTACTATAATAATATTCACTGTGCTGTTTGTTCAGCAAATCAAAACACCTGTAGCAACACCGTCACAGTTTCTTCGTAAGTCTTGAAACTTATGAGAAGAGTTGACAAGAACAGGAGAAAGTGTCTTCAACTTTCACTCTGCACACAGGCAACCACAAGGTGATGCTCGGTTTTGGCAGTGTCCCCCTGAATTCCCATTTCTTGATTTGATGAAGTCCACAATGTAGCTATGTATGTAAGTATGTATATGTGTGTGTGTGTGTGTGTGCGTGTGTGTGTGTGTGTGTGTGTGTGCGGGCACGCGGGCGTTTGTATGTGCGCGCGAGCGTGTATGTAAATCTACCGTAAATTAAATTACATCTGTAGCTTTATAAAAAAAGTAACCGACAAGCGACCCGTTCTCTATTTCAAAAGACGTTTGAAATGACACTCGTAATATCCGAACCAAAACTATGAATGTCACAACATCCATTTATCATTACTGATAAGAGTCTATCATTGACTACAAAAGTTCGAGTAGAAAGTACAGTCGTTCAATTAATGATTTCTGGTAGCTGTTATTTTGCTACAGTTACCCTTCATTAAGCAAAATTATATTCCATCTGTAACCATTTTCACACTTATTCTCAAATACCGTCATCGATCTACTCTCAAATGTCTTGTTCTTTACAACGACGACGACGACAGAGTGTGATCTGAGGTAATTTTAACTGGTATTTCAAGCAGATTGAATGACCAAGAAGAAATTTCCTCACTGACTTGTAGTAGTTGTTGTTGAGATGTTGTTGGTATTTAGTACCATTTCAGTCCTAGATGATGACAGTTACAATCAACAATATTCCAAAGCTGATTGGCCGCTCTTTTTCTCAGGCTAATATATTTAGTACAGGAATGTCCATTGTACCATATCTTCTTTAAGCTGGCAGGGTGTAATTTGAAGGGATGTCGGGTGTTGTTTTCCAAAGTGTCGAATAAACATGTGGAGTCACTTTGGTTGGTTCATAAATTAATGGTTGTTCTAACCGAGTCATGCACTTAGCTTTTTCATTTCATTACCAAATTCACGAATAGAAATTTTCTTTTGATTAAGCTTGAATAAATCCTATTCCGGCGGCCATAATATCAATTTGTATGGTTTTTGAATTTGGAAATGTAATTGAATAAATAATTCTGGCAATGGTATTTTTAAATGAACATCAGTTCACTTAATAAAATTTTATAATTTCAATAACGCATCTATTTCTTCTTAACACGATCTGAAATATTCTAATGTTAATAGCTGACCACTGTTGCTTTTCGTCATCGAAGAATACGGCTTCCCTTTAGACCATGTGTGCTCATTGCGCACGTGATAGGGGGACTTCGAGACACCGTGGTGTTTTGAGCTTATTGTGTGTCATTTAAATTTACCCTGCCGGACCGATGAATCTCACAAGAACAAGGGCTTTTGTTTACAGCAATCAAATAATTTACTGGTGCATGCTGATGTCTGCCAAAGAGATAATAATTCATGGGGTACAATTCTTGAACGGTTTGTCCTGTTCTTCCAAATTCAGTTCTATTTCTTCATGTATTTTCATAACTAACATACATCTTCTAGAATTATTATACAAGAAATGTTACTTGTCTAAGAATGAATATCATATCTTTAAGTATTTCTACAGATTGATTGTTTATAT
The DNA here is from genome assembly GCF_001194135.2 of Octopus bimaculoides. Lineage (NCBI taxonomy): Eukaryota > Metazoa > Mollusca > Cephalopoda > Octopoda > Octopodidae > Octopus > Octopus bimaculoides. Next base: position 151,235,413 of record NC_068982.1, on the reverse strand, counting down.
ACTGTATTTTGTATAGTAGCAATATGAAATTATTTTCCCACTTTCTGAAATCAAGTATTAAATGTAAGAAGTTGCTTGTAACCACTTTTGATTATGAACAGTGATTAGTTGTTAGTTGGAGCTGGAACCTAGCTTCATGGTAGAATAATTCTACTATACAAGAGATGTTAGTTTCACCCTTACTAAGTAAAATATCATCCGATGAGAAACATTTAAATGTTCATATTATCGAGTTACAATAAATAAATAAAAATGACGTTCCTTACGTTTCTCTGAAACCGATGGATTAATGTGTAAAATAATACTGAAATATCTGCGGCAAACCATTTAGAACAAACAGTAAATTCATAACACAGATAAATCACAACACAGTATCGAAACCCCTGAAAACGTCATAAATATCAAAACATTACATTTTATTCATCTTCTGTATATGGGCTGAAGAAACCCGCATCATACAGAGCAATTAAGACTAGTAATATAAAAATACTAAGTATATTCAATACACCGTCTTTACACACAAATATCTACTATTTCTGCTACCGCATAGCATTGCATTCACACCTCACGCAAATGTCAGCAGATATATTAGCGCTCATTTACAAAGCAACCTAATTACAATAATTCAATTCACACATTACCTTTCCAAATATATTTCGAAGATATTGGAAATATTGCATTTCTTTTCAACTAGTTCATACGAATAACGAATTTGCTGCCTTTTCTTTCAGAAGATATTGAAAAGCCAGCTATCATAAAATTACATATATATAGTGTTAGATAGGTAGATTGTCATACACGCACGCATACATACATACATACATACATACATACATACATACATGCATACATACATACATACATACATACATACATACATACATGTAGTCCACAGGTGAGATCCAGTAAAGAAGACACTTAGTAGTGTTCAAAAGTTTCAAACTTAGACACCGATGTATTTACAGGGTATCGATTTCGCAAGATAAAGAATAGTGGTAAGAGGGATCAGGTTGAGCGGGTATAGGTGCAATTATGGGGATAAACAAATTAGATACATCAAATATATTAAATATAATAGTTTGGGTATTAAATACAAAATATGTATAAATGTATACACGCAAAACAAGAGAAAGCAAAAATTGGAGACTTTCAGATGATGAATTTTTAAGTATAAATATATAGATATTTATATTAATAGGTCCAACTTACACAGAGTACAAAAGGGAGAGAAAATTAAGTGGCGGGTGGAAAGGTGGTATTAGTCAAACAACTGTTTCTGGGGCTCGTAGATCCATAAGAATGTTGGTAGATAGTAGAATTATTGGAAGTTGAGATAGTGAGAAAAGGAATGGCTATTATTTGAGGGAGATAAAATGCCTAATTCAGTGGCAGACGAAGATTACCAAGGTACGTAGAAAGGTATGAGAGAACTTATAAGGAGGTGGACAGAGTGCGGGTGAGTTGGTGGTCAAGATAGCAGTGGTTAGTAGAATAATAAATGTGGATCGGTATTTGAGGGGGAGTACTGAAGTATACAGAAGTGTATAAAATTGAATACAAAGAGTAAATAGAAAGGGAGGGAAAGGTTGAAAGGTTAGTATCTAATTCTATAGCTATTATCCCTAAACTTTGATACCTAGACACAAATCCAACACAACTCACTACGATTCAAACACTCTCTATCCTACCACTCCTATTCACCTCCCAACTGTCCACCTCTACTACCACCTCCCTCAGTACTTTCATTATTAAACTTATTCTCTTCCAGAACTATCTATTCTTCTCTCACTATTCCCGGCCTATGTATGTATCTATGTATGTATGTATGTATGTATGTATGTCCATCTCCCTATCTAACACTATATGTATATAATTTTATGATTGCTGGTTTTTTAAATATTTTCTGGAAGAAAAGGCAGCAAATTCGTTATTCGTATGAACTAGTTGAAAAGAATTGCAATATTTTCAATATCTTCGAAATATATTCGGAAAAGTTATGTATGAATTGAATTGTGGTAATTAAGTTGCTTTGTAAATGAGCTGTAATATATAAGCTGATTGTCGTGTGAGGTGTGTATGCAATGGTATGCGGGTAGCAGAAATGGTAGATATCTGTATGTAAAGACGGTGTATTGAATATACTTAGTATTTTTATATTACTAGTCTTAATTGCTCTGTATGATGCGGATTTCTTCAGCCCATATACAGAAGATGAATAAAATGTAATGTTTTCATATTTATGACGTCTTCGCGGATATCAGAGATTCAAAAGAAACTCAATTTCGATACTGTACTGTGATTTCTGCGTCATGAATTTATTGTTTGTACTAAATAGCTCGCCGCAACAATTTCAGTATTATTTTACACATTAACCCATCATTTTCAGAGAAATATATTTGATATATTTCTTTCTAAAATGCATGTTTGTGAAGTCAAGAAACTATATTAGTTTTAATTTCCAATAAAACATGTGTTGCTTTGTAACACAAGGAACATAATTTTTATTTATTCATTGTAATTCGATGATCTGAATATTAAAATGTTTCTCATCAGATGATGTTTTACTTAGTAAGGCTAAAACTAACATCTCTTATATAATAGAATTATTCTACCATGCAGCTAGGTTCCAGCTCCACCCAACAGCTAACCACTGTTCATAATCAGAAGTGGTTACAAGCAACTTCCTACATTTAATACTTGATTTCAGAAAGTGGGAAAAAAATTTCATACTGTTAAAATACAAATACAGTATTTAACAACCAATCTGTTTGTAGAAATACTTAAATATATGATATTCATTCGTAGACAAGTAACGTTTCTTGTAATGTATCATTTTGAATTTCTTCATTGTATTATTATAATTCATTTTCCATAAATAAGAGCTACGTGCTGTTATGTGTCTTTCAGGCGATATTCTAAATCCACTTCCAAGCCTGTGTCAGCGCATTGAAGAAAATGTGAATGATTTCGATGCAGTAAGCAGTTATTGATACAAATTATCATATTGCCTCCCCATACACACATATATACATATATATATATATATA
>NC_068982.1:151231281-151231666 GCF_001194135.2 Octopus bimaculoides | reverse complement strand
ATATATATATATATATATATATATACGTATATAGATATATGTATGTATATATATATATAAGAAATATGTGTGTATATGAGTGTGTGTGTGCGCGTGTGCATGTGTGTGTCTGTGTGTGTGTCTGTGTCTGTGTGTCTGTGTGTGTATGTTGGTATGTATATATGTACGTATGTAACGAGTGATTATGAAGTTTCGAATGGAAAGCGGTACCTCTTTCACAGTATTAGTGTTTATTGTTGGTTCTTTTTCGACATTAGCGTTTTACCCTTATAAAGTTCCAGTTGTAGTTACAGAAGTTTTAATCTATCCGATATAGGAGAATAGAATTTAAAGATAAAGCATAAAGAAAATGGAGAGTGTAAATACAGAAACTCAATTTATATAT
>NC_068982.1:151218584-151231271 GCF_001194135.2 Octopus bimaculoides | reverse complement strand
TTCTTCAGGACAAAATTGACATATATTCATGTATATTCATTTACATCCTAATGGATGAAGAGTTCCTTACATACTCAGTAACTCTCCATCCATTTGGATCTAAATGAATATCAGGACATCCCTAAATGAGTATCAGGACAACCCGTCCGATTTTACCGCTTTTAAAATTGAATGAAATTTAATATTTTAGAATGTCTAGTGGAATTAAAAATTATTTTTATGCATTTGTGTACATTTAAACTAATTAAATATTATTTTACAGAATAATAGAATTAAAATTTCTTTGATTGAAACCCTTTCTAACATGGAAGTATCTAAAGAGCATTTAAGGCACATTATGCTTTTATGAGTACAAAAAAGGAAACTCTGCAGCCGAAGCGACTCGAAACATATACTCAGTTTATGGGAAAGAATGCTTGACTGAAAGAACTTGCAGAAGATAGTTTGCAAAATTCAGATGTGGAGATTTCAGCCTTTAAGTTGAAGATCGGACAGGACGACCAGTTGAGTTCATAGTACGTAAAGAAAACGTTGTTGTAGAAATGTACGCAGCATTCGTACTACAGCAATACTACGTGTAGCTTTAATACTGAGATTGAAAGGCAGGGGCGAGAGTTATGCCTACTTAATCTACAAAAATATTAATATTTTGTATTTTATGCAGAGTAATCAGAGTAACCTTCATATTTTTATTGAATTTGGTGCATATTTTGCAATAAAAGGAAAATGTAAGTGAAGAATACAATATCATGGACTGTTCTGTTATTGTGATTGACTTTGTATATATCTTAACTTGCTGATTACTGACTTCATTTACTTATGTTTATATAGGGACTATATTCCGAATAAATCTTCCGAATGTCGTAATTCCTAATTGGGAAACTGTTAACTGTTCTTATTCGTGGATCTTTGGCTCATTGCTTGTACATCTTGTATTCGCGGTCTGTTTCGTAAATGTTGTACAAATTATTTATCAGATTGCTTTTACTGTCTTTTATCAATTATCGTGTCATTTTATCTGTACAATACGTGCAGCTATGTGTAAGCATTTTCCTTTTTCATTTCATATTATCTTTTCTTATATTTTTGTATTTTTTCATTTTGTTACTAATATTTCTCTTTGTATAGGTATTGGATAAAGTTTATTATATTTTTTATTTCTACTTTTATTATTATTGTTTTTACATTTATTTCATATGCATAATTATATATTCTCTGTGTTTAAATTCATTGTATAGTTTTTCGGTGACATTTGCATTATTATTGTTTCGTTATTGATTGTGAGATATACACATACCGTTTGTAATCGGTAACTTAGTATACTATTCTTTATGTTAACCATGTGTATGTATGCATGTATGTATGTCAGCGTCGTATTAATATTAAATAATGCGTATAGTTTGCAACTATATGGTTGTAGTTTGGGAGAGCATTAGCATATATCCTGTCCGTATACTTTGTATGTATATGTGTGTGTGCGTGTGTGTGTGTATGTGTGCGCGTGTGTGTGTGTTCATGTGTGGTCATGTGTATTGGGTTATGCATTCATAAGATTAATTGTGCGTGCGAGTATACGCAAACATATATATATATATATATATATATATATATACATACATAAACACACACACACACACATGCGTCTGGGAGTATGAGGGGCCCTATATGAATATGTTTGAATCATGTATAGAAAATAAGTATTTTTTATACATGGCCACAGTTTTAGGGTTGAAACGTATAAAAGAATAAAAGAATGTGTGTACATACGCGTGTGTGTGTGTGTGTGTGTGTGTGTGTGTGTGTGTGTGTGTGTGTGTGTGTGTGTGTGTGTGTGTGTGTGTGTGTGTGTGCGTGTGTGTGTGTGTGCGTATGTGTTGATTGCTCAGTATGCACAGATGATTGCCGTCCCCTTATACTACCTTATCGTCAATGGCACTTCTGACTTCCCATTCATGATCTCTCAGATGACTATTCAGTCTCGCTGCAAATCTGCATGGTTTGAAGTATAAGCGACAGACAAAAGTTGTAACTTATTATGTGCTTCCAAATGATTAGGTCTGCACACTCTTCTCTCCTCATAGGATTTTCAGATGGGATGACGAATGAGGTCAATATAAAAAGACACTAGGTTATAGTGATAAATGCTTGTACAACACGAGTATCACTATTTTAGTTTCCCAGTAACAGGCCGAAGGGAGACTACCAATAATCACGTGAAGCTTCAGGTTTTACACCAAGGTGTCCCTTTCCTAGAAGGATGTTGTGACAACTAATGGTTCCTAACTCACGGTGGTTTCACTGCACGCCCTGACACCAATCTAGGGTAATTTTGCATCCCTGCGTTCAGATGGACTGTCATCACATATGCTAGTGAACCCATAGCTGGGACACTGTTACGTGCTACTACTCCAGGTCAAAATAGACATGGGAAAAATAGTGGCTATGAGGTGGTTACACACTCCTTAAAACTCTGAAACTCCCAACCAGAGCCCTACAACGAAATGCAGCTTAAAGTCATACCTAGCTTTGATATGTATTTGGAGTGTGTGAGAAGGGCAGATGTACTGTTGTATAAAAGAGAAACAGTTTTGTGTGTCAATATTAGAGTACTTGTAAATTCCACCGGAGTCGACTTTGCCTTTCATCCTTTCGGGGTCGATAAATTAAGTACCAGTTGCGTACTGGGGTCGATCTAATCGACTGACCCTCTCCCCGAAAATTTTGGGCCTCGTGCCTTAGAGTAGAAAAGAATATTAGAGTATTTGCATCAGAAACACGTGTCAATGTCTGTCGTATCAATTCTAGATATAACCCTTTCCTTTTCCTTAATGGCTTGTCATGCTGGAAAATTCTTCACTCATGAGGTTATCTCACAGTTTCAAGTGGAGCTGGTCTTAACTGTCAATTGGTAATTAGGATATATCCATAATTTTAATAAATCAAGAATTTATGTTGCATAATATTTGATATAACTGTATCTCTCCCTTTCTCTCTACCTCCCCTCTCTCTCTCTCTCTCTCTCTCTTTCTCTTTCTCATATACACATATTTACATACATATTTCTCATATAAATGTGTGTGATATTGTGTGCATATTGTTTATTGTGCATCATGAAATATGTGGGTTTGTTTGTGAGTGTTTTTGATGTATGTGTGAATATGGTTCAAACTTTGAGCCGTTGACCAAAGATGTTTATCTTTATGTTCAGGAATGTAAATGATCGTTGTCATAATCGACTCGAATTCGATATATTCTATCCTGTGGATCTACGATAACTTTGCTGCAAATACTGTAAATCTGCCATTAATAAAAGAGTAGTCATATGTACGTATAGTGTATATATGTTTCATCACTTCATTCAGCTTTAATGGGTTGACAATTTTGCTTTTATTACGTTTTATAATTGCGGGTGTATAAAAGGGTCAGAAATTTTACTTAGAAGTTTTATTTGTTACCGATATATTAGAGAAATGAGTTATTTACTGACACACGTGTATCGAAATTCATAAATATATCAAAAGCGTTTTTGGTTTTCTAATTATGAGGAGCGGAAACTGCATTTTAGCCTATCCTTCGATGTGATGATTGTATTCAAGTCGTATGTAGGGTATAAATGTTTAATTTATAACTGAATATTGAGCCGGAAAATAACTGGTCACTTGTCGTGCATGATAGGATATTGATAATCACACAGACACGCACATTCATGTATATACATGTACACGTACACATACATATATATATATATATACACACACACACATATATATAAACACATAGATGTATGCATACCTACCTATCTACTTACCTACCTACATACATACATACACACACATCCATGCATACATACATACATACATACATACATACATACATACATACATACATACATACATACATACATACATACATACATGCATACAAGACAGTGAGGTCATATGAAATACCATGCGTAATTAATTTTTGATTTATTAAAATATCCCATCTGACAGAAAAAGAAGAATAATTCTTTCTGATAATCTTTTTTCCAGATTCATAAGAAATATCCTTTCCTTGGAAACAGTTTATTAATAACAATGCATAGAAGCAACGTCATAAATATATATTCCTAAAAGAACGTTAATGTCGCATGCTTTAGAGTTTTTCTCTTATTTTATTAACTGAGTTTTTTAATGGTAATAGAGACATTAAAATATAATGTAGGTAGTACTTTGAATTTCCTAGCTGGGTAACGGACTAGATAAACTAAGAACATTATCCAGTTGCTTTTATTATTCTTGTTAGACAACAATATTAACAAATATTATCATCGTACTTGATAATATGCTATAGCTAAAATATCCGAAAGATATAGTCTCATATATTATTCAACAGTTACATGAACAGTGTACAGTGACGTAAAATTGTATCATATAAGTGATTCCAAAATGTTACATTCACACATCACTAAACAAGCTGCGATTAGCTGAGATTTCTTGGTTTGCCTCAGTTATACTTTCAAACATATTCCCAAATCTGCTAACAAGAACAGCTTAAAGAAATTATCAATGTCATGCCTTTTTAGTGGGTTTTTTTTCCCTTTCAGTTGAGGAGTATAGACTGTGTTCATTTTCTTTATAAGTCTTCCCAGATGTGGTTGATTTTCAGCTGAACATATGCTGGTTAGTCATTGAGGGAAACATTGATTGGAAGGGAAGTACAGTAAACTGCAATTCTGGAAAGGAGAGGTCTCTGGAAAGAGATTAGTGTTGATTTGTGTAACTATATATGAAATAAATGACTATGCACACGTCCTAAGCTATGCACACGTCCTAAACTATGCACACGTCCTAAGCTATGCACACGTCCTAAGCTATGCATACGTCCTAAGCTATGCACACGTCCTAAGCTATGCACACGTCTTGGCCCAGATCTGTTTATTATAACCTAGATACAATGTGTATGCTGTTGGCACAAACATACTAACTCCAGGAATGTTCACTGCATGACTTATAAGCTTTCCTTTTCAGTGTTTCTAACGAATAGTACAAAATTTCAGGAATTCTATTTTTTTATATATTGCAGACATTTTGTATGATTGTGCAGATGTGTTTGTTATGTCAATGGCCTATAACTCTGTGTGTGTACGCAAGCACATGCACACACACACACACGCGCGCAAGCACATGCACACACACACACACACACACACACACACACAAATAAAAATGCGTGTATTTTGGGAGTTGATAGAAGCTATTTCTTACTGCTTAAAAGTGATATTTTTTACAGTTTCTAATTAAATTTAGATAAAAGGATTTCTCAGTCAATTTCACAGAACTTCCAGATATATTTTGTATAATTATAAAGGTTATTCAGAGATGAGTAAAATGTTTCAAATGAGGTTTTTCTTTTAGGATGTCTTCCAGTCTTTTTTTGTGAGCAAATGTGGTCGAATAACATTCTTTGATGTGAAACAATAAATTACTAACAAGAAAGAAGTGCGATAATAGCTACAAGCAAACAAGTGTGATACTAGCTCCAAGTAGAACGATTGACATTATTGAAGTCTTTTTTAAAGAAATTTTGAAACAAGTTCAAAGAACACAAAGTTTGCTTTACGTTGTCTAATATTTATTTTTATTTCTATTTTGTCACATACGCAAATAAACAATCATACACACCGATACTCACACACACACACACACACACACACACACACACACATACACACACACACACACACTCACACACTCACACACTCACACATACATACACCCATACGTGTGTGTAATTTGATTGAACTAATCTGATGTCTAACTGATCAATTTCGATAGTTGGTAATTATTACACATTGTAACTATTCGGTGTTGATTGACCTTATAGAACTAACATCGATCAAACGAGGGAACCACTACAGTATAACTAAACCTGCAATAAATAACAGCCAAATCTCCCTCAATATCTTCTCGTCTTACAAAAGGAAAAATACTCCTTCCTCCAACGAACGACAATTAGTAACCTAATTTACAAATGCTATAAGATTACTATGGAATTTTCGTTTGAATATGCAAAGGTGGTTCCTCGTTGTCTTCGAGTATTTTTTTCTTCTTTTTTCAAAGCTCCATCTTATCAGCCAGGTACAGATAAATTTACACTCCGAAAATAAAGAGACTGAACAAATAACACGAAACACTTTCTCCAAACCTCAGGTACAATTCTCACCACTTTTACAGGTACTTTTTGTTACCAACACTAGAAGAGACAAAAGCAAATTTGATCTCGGCCTGATTTTAACTTGTAAAATTATAAATGGGACTCAATGAGGCTAGGCGTTTTCTTGAACGTTCTATCTATTCTATTTGTCTGTCTTTCCGTCTTTCAGTCTAGATAGATAGATAGATAGATAGATAGATAGATAGATAGATAGATAGATAGATAGATAGATGATGGATGGATGGATGGATGGATGGATGGATGGATGGGTGGATGGAAACGTAGGTATACATAGATAGAAGTAAGTGTTAGTCATGTAATTTTTACTTGATTATGTTCACACTTAAGCTGTGAAAACTATTGTGAAACATTAAGAAATTTTGAAACATCATTCGGATCTTTATTATCTATCTTGCATATACGTGTGTGTGCGTGCGTGCGCGCACGTGTATGTGTATACATGAAATGTATATATATATATATATATATATATATATATATATATATATATATATATATATATATATATATATATATATATATATATATATGCACATACACATGCAGACTACATATACATCTGTTTATGCTTGTGTGTGTGCTAGTGCACCTTTGTATCTATGTCTGGGTGTCTATCTGAAGGTTAAATCAATATTCTGACCCTTTATATATATCAAGCAATTTGTATTGTTTCTCCCTTTCACTGCAGTATGTCTTTGGCGAAGGCATTTAATTGCCAACGGCCCATATTATCTAGCTAGAATTAAATTCCACAAGCTGAAATGGAAGAATGCCGTAGAGCTATAAACAGTGGCAGCAAGATAAAACTGGCAAATCTTTCAAGAGCTTGCGTTTCAACTGTTGTTCATGAGTATAACTTGAAGGATGGAATTTGAAGTAGGCTCCAATATTACCTCTCTCGTACCTCATTTGTCTTTCATTCTCACTCAGTACAAACACACACACACGTACACGCGTATACACACTCGCGCGCGCACACACACACACACGCACGCATACACACACAAACACATACACACACATATACATATATATATATATATATATATATATATATATATATATATATATATATACACATATTACTATGTGTGTGTGTTATAACAAAAACAATTTGACTTTATGTAAAATAATAAAAGCAATTATGTTTCTATGTAATGATAAAACGCAGTTTTACATTAAACTGAAGGTTTACTCAATACTGTTGGTACGGTATGAATTTATTATGAAAAGACTAATTTAGAGTTTCAGTTCTGAATTTGTTTCTTGAAAATAGCATTGTTGCAAGATTTATTGGTATAAAGTTCGTTATTTTTGTATGGTTGTGCTGTGACAATAAATAACACAAAACTATCAACAGACTAAAATTTAACACCTTTTTAAAATTCTGTTGTAAACCCTTAAAAACTCTATTACCAAAAAGCCAACACACCTAATTACAAAGACTTAAACATTGGACTGAACTCCGAGCTCTAAACCTCTCATTCTCAAAACTAATGGTTAAGTATCTCATTAATATTCAAGTAAAACCAACAACCAAACCTAGTTACACATTTGCTGACCAACATATACCTTCCACCTAATATACCTTCTTTTGTGAATCCTCGTGACCTGAAGATGACACATCAAATTAGACACACCTGATTGCAAAACAATAACGCAACCTAAAATTTAATGAAGAAAAATTCTCCATATCTCTTCTCCATTACAACCGACCATGCAATCTAATTATCCTTAATACACTTTTATACCAAAATCATTGATGTTCTTGGTTTTGGTTGTAAACGCCGAAGTGATAACCTGGAAAAGCTGGGTTTTCCAAGGAAAAAAAACATCAACCAGCTAACACTCACATTAACAATGCAATCTGTAAGTGGACAGTAAGGTTTTTCTCAAGTTCAATATGTGACAGTGTTTTTGTTAACTACATTTTGTTAACATCTGTTAACAATGGAGCTCCTTCCTTAGAGTAAGACTTCATTTAATTAAAAATAGAAGATGCATTCATAAACGCGTACATGCGTACGTACGCCTGGATACGCGTGTGCGTGTGTGAGTGTGTGTGTGTGTGTGTTTGTGTGTGTGTGTGTGTGTCTATCTGTCTGTCTGTCTGTCTGTCTGTATGTATGTATGTATGTATGTGTCTGTATCAGTACAAATATCAGCATTTGAGGCTACTTGGATGAGATACGGCTATTCAAATTCGAAAATTGCTAACCCAAACCAGATATTTTCATATCAACGCTGAGGAGACTACTTTAACTTAAAGATCATGTAGCAGAAGTTTGCCGTCGCTTCAAACGGCCTCAGAATATTGCATCATATCCCCTCGACAACATATACGAACGACCAAATGCTGAAATCCAGCCATGGGAAAGAACTACTCAAAAATAATTTTCATTGATGACTAAGGATATATACCTAGAGAATTTGCAGAACTTTACTAAAAAGAATCTGTGAACATATCTGCGAATTTCATGGTTGGCTACTGTCCCAAAAAGCCTCAAAGTTGCTGCAACTTCAATAATTATAGTATCTATCTGGAAGTAACAACCGTAATATTAGCTCTTACTTTGAATGATATGCTTTTGGAGAAAATAAAATATCTGACGCACAAACGAAATAGAGATGCAAGTAAACCACCTAGATGCGATAACAATTGCATACTGTGGAATTAACGCTGACGATATCACTCGCATCATAAATAGATGCCCGAAAATGTTATTACAATGATACCTAAATATGACAGCATAGATTGAGCAATATATAACAAAATCCGGTGAAAGGTCAAACCTGACGATGCAAATTTAAGAACTTGCAGTGATGAGGGGAGCATAATCAAATATAATACGAAAGAATACGGCTAAAATATTTTTATTGAGTTTTCAATAAAGTGCAAGAATAACAAACAACGATGACAATGACTTTGATCTAAGAAAAGAAATTCACAGTGCCTGAAATCAGTTGCCCAAATGTTAACAATGTTAAATGTTATTGAAAAAAAAAAGTATGCCGAACTGATGAGAAATCTGCAGCTACTCTATTCTACTTACAGATTTAGAAATCTATCAATAATTATTGGAACGAATAGATCTGTGAATAATTACCTCATAACCGGTATTAAATAGCTGGGTTTCACAGAACCAGAAATGCTACTCTTAATTGCATCCCAAACCATCAAAGAGTCAGTTATATGTAAAACATTCAAAACGTTTTAGTTTGTAAAAAGGGCATATATAGACATATAGATTTGCAAACATATGATTGTGTACACATACATAAGACAAAGCGTAAATATCCGCGCATGCTATGACCTCCATACCGACAGCCACATATCCACGTATGCTATGACCTCCATACCGACAACAACGTATCCACGGCACATATGTATATGCATGCTTATATGTATATATGATGCATGCATGTGTGTGTGTGTGCGCGCGCACGCAAGTTTGTGTGTGTGTACATTCCAAGGCGCTGGCCTTAGTGGGTAAGGTATTCGGCTAATGATGATAAGGTCGTGAGTTCGATTCCTGGTAGCTCGTTGCATCCTTGAGCAAGACACTTTATTTATCGTTGCTCCAGTCCACTCAACTGGCAAAAACGAGTAGTACTTGTAGTTCAAAGGGCCAGACTTGTCACACTGTATCGAACTGAGACTTACCTTAAGGGTAATCTCTCTGAGACTTAGCTTAAGGGTACACGCGTCTGTGGAGCGCTTAGCCACTTGCATGTTAATTTCACAAGCAGGCTGTTCCATTAATCATATCAACTGGAACACTTGTCACAATAACCGACGTAGGTCATTACATATGTGTATCATATATACCTCGTATTGACATCATATATACTTCGTATATACATGCATACCTTGCTGATGTACAAATTCTAATGAAATAGCCTTATCTCTAGGCTAGAATCCCTTTTTCCATTGGTAAAACATTCGAAAAATAAAATCAGGGAAACGCAAACACACACACACACACACACACACACACACACACACACACAAACGCGCATGGACGCATGCATGTATGTATGTCAATATTCAGTTTATTTCAAGATTTCTTGCTACAACAGAAAGAGCCGGTTTCTAACCTAGATTCAAGGCTCATTCATTGGAATTTCAATAGTTTATGCTATGTACTGTGAGAATACATTAAAATGTATAGATATTTCATTTGAATCTTCAGTTACTTCATATTGACCTTGGTCTTCTGTAACAAAGTCATATAATCTGATTATTACGTTACTTCCGCATTTGATGGTTTCATGCGTCACTCACATTGAAGACAGTTTATGAATGAGATATTCAATTAATTTTTGCTACACGCAGCAGTGTTATCTAATTATTCTTTCTTACTGGTTTCAGTCATTGGATTCTAACATTCTTGCATCACTTTCAAGGGTTTTAGTCGGTTACATCAATCACACAATTTATACTTCTAGTTGGCATTATTTTATTGATAGCATAAAGTGACGTAACCGGAATTTAAAAGGGTCTTGTTAATTACGACAATGTAACTGTAACTGTAGGATACCAAAATTGTTTTCGATATTTTACCGATTTCCCTATTTTGTGCCAATAGATATGAATGAATTTTCCAAAGTTGTGAAATACATAAGGCAATGAGCGTCTTCGAGTGTTGTCGATCTGCTGCAGTTTTCTCTGCTCCTGCCAAACTGATCTTTGTACACTTAAGTTTTTTCGGGAATGTCCGGTACTAGGTGTACTTAAGTTGGTCCTTTTGGGAGTTTCTTTCTTCCAGTGACCATGCCCTTGTAGTCTTTGCATGCCGAATATCTGACGGTCGTGAAAAGTGATCTACCGGGCGAAACCTATCGCAGTTTCATCACATTTTGCAGCAGTAAGAACTTAATTTGCAGAAGGATATGCTCATATTTTCATTTCATCTTGCCATATGACGTTGAACATTTTGGGTTGTCATCGTTAGAGTATTCAACTTCTTTACCATTTTCGCTGACATTTTACACAGCTAAGTTCACAGTAAGTATATTATACATTTAAAAAGTTATTTCCATTAAAATACCAACAAAAAATTAACATGGAATAACTGATTTCTGAACGTCAAACCTTATCTCTATAGTCTCTCCTCTCTTCTATAGGTGTGCTATAATATCTAGTTTCTAACATAAACATATACAAAAGATACTGTTAACAAAGAAAGACAGAATATTATACCAAGTCTCAAAAGTACGTATGTGGTAGTCGATGCTTTCTTCTTACAAGGCAATATCCCACAATGCATTTGTAACATCAGTAATGATACCAACAACTCGAATACTTTAGAGTTTTGAAGAGAATACCTACTAAAATCCGGAAAATCCTAGTAATAGGTGGAAGTTTTCACAGAAACAGTTTTATCGCTGATGAAGAGCCAAGAGGAAGAATATGTCTAAATAAAGTTAGTACATGTCACACAGGGTCTCCTAAACTGCAGCAGCAAGAATAAGTTCATCAGAAGTAAAGTGAACAACTTCTTTTGGTCTTTTGGATTAGTAGAGAACTCATCAAGAAATATTATTCCTGTGACCTTCCCTATAACATTAGAGTTACTAGACTAGTGTACTTGTCTTGCAAGAGAAATGCTCCGCATAAAAAATAGAGATGTTTGAGTATGTCTCCCGTAATCTTGAGGATGATGCTAACATTAAGTGTAACCTTACCAGTGCTCGCTTCCGTTACAATATGTCATATTTCGAAGACTACGTTTTTTCAATCCAAGAGCATATGATCGCTACAAAATACAAATGAACATAAGATACAGTGAGATCCTTAAACCCCCAAGATCTAAGTGGGAGAGTTGATCATATCACATTCTGAGAAGGTCATTGCACATGTGGACAGCATCGGCTAAAAATATCCTCATTGAAATACCTTCCAATGAAGAAGAAGGTTGTCACTGAAATGATATAGAATGTCAAACACAGAAATGACTAAAAAGAAATGAGTAAAAAGAACGCTCCAGTTATTGAATACATAAATACGTATTAGCTCAAAGAATTTTGGGGGAACATCCCTATCAAACTTTCCCCCAAGTACAAGCATAACAGGCTCGATATGATTATTTGTTATTTGTTTCCAAATCGCTAAAAAAAAAAGAGAATATTCATGGATAACCACTTCAAAATCTATAGCTGTTCTCCCCAGAGTACAGCTTCACATTTATACCTAATTATTGGTGCACCCGAGTATGTAAGCAAATGTATAAGTAGCAAACTCTAAAGGTTAGTGCTTTCAGGCAAAAAATAATACCAGCTAAATATGCATTTTGCAAATACAATCTGTAAGCGAGACTAATATTGTTCAACACTTATTGATTGCTTTATCCAAATTCTAAGTTTCAGCGATAGAGCTTTGTTCCTGTGTTAGAACCAACTCTTTCTTTATAAATAGTTATAAAGGAAAGGCGTACAAACACGCATACAGCGATTTATATATATATATAT
>NC_068982.1:151216258-151218238 GCF_001194135.2 Octopus bimaculoides | reverse complement strand
TCTCTCTCTCTCTCTCTCTCTCTCTCTCTCTCTCTCTCTCTCTCTCTCTCTCTCTCTCTCTCTCTCTCTCTCCCTATCTATCTCAGAAATGCGTGCACACAGACACAGGCACACACATACACACGCACGCACACATACACGCGCATGCACACGCACAAATTGACACAACTGTACATATAAAGTGTATACTTTTTTACGCGGAGGGGCAATCTTTCTCTCTGTTTCACGTACACAAATGCAAAGTTGTACACACATTTTGCATGGAGAGGATAATAAACCATTTAAACCAAACGAATTTTTAGCAATGTATCAGTCAGGCGCTCAAAGGAAATACAACTTTCTACGCTCTGTAGTGAACTCTTCAAGATATAATTTTCATTCTAAGTTTCAATACTACTCCAGAATTTCTGGGCAAACTGGAAGAAAAGCAGTGTGCGTACCACATGGTAAGAAATTGTCATATACAAATTCCACATCACGACAAAAATCTGAAAGTTTTTCAATCTTTAATATTATTTTCTCAAGGTGTTTGAGGTCGAGAATGAAATCTTAAATTATGAAGAGCAAATATATTAGAATATCGGGAGGCATGGGATTTGCATCTCCGATTTTCAGAAACATCGATCTCAGATTTGAGCGGAAAACAGAGACATATAGGAAAAGTTTGTGGCAGTAAGTAAAAAGCCAGACGATACCGTTCCATGACCCTTTTATTTTTCGTAATAGCAGACACAGCAAACAATTTACAATCTTCAACATTCAGCATATTTTCAGACATCCTTAAGGGATGATAGAGATCAATAGAAACAATAATATTTATGCATTCCAACAAAATCTGAGTAGCTATATACAACAGGGTGAATGGAAATACGTATTGTTCAAAGCTTCAAAATTTCAGTAGATCTACAATCAATTGTTCGACCTAGGCATCACCATGTCTATCAATGCATGCTCTCTAAATATTCTAAATAAGGTTAAGTTAATAGTATAGCATTTAAAATTTTAATTTTACTAAAGTTTCGATTAGATAAGTTTTGCATTTCTTTTCAATAATTTTGTTAAATGTTTTTTCTTTTATTTATTGGTGATATAAATATTTTTATATAAATTAATTTATTATTTTTGTTGGCTTATATTGTAATAAACGTAAAGTTAATAATATAACGTTTATAATTTTAGATTAACCTAAAACTTCGTTAAGATAAATATTGCATTTATTTTTTCAATAGTATTGTTAAATGTTTTTCTTTTGATTATTGGTAAAATAAGTATTTTTATATAAATTCACTTGTTATTTATTGTTAATTGATATACTACTTAACGCTAAGTTTAACATTTTAGTTTAAACCAAAACTGCAATAAGATTAGTGTTGAATTTTTTCAATAATGTTGTTTAATATTTCTCTTTGATTTATCGGTAAGATAACTATTTTTTTTATATAACTTCGTGTATTGTTAGTTTATATTCTAGTAAAACGCTAAGTTAATAGTATAACGTTTAGATTGTTTTTAAACGAAAGATTCGTTGAGATAAGCTTTGCATTTATTTTAATAATATTGTTAAATGTTTTTCTTCTATTTATTGGTGAAATAAATATTTTTATATTAATTCATCTAATATTTCTGTTAGGTTTATATTCTAATAAACGTAAAGTTAATAATGTCACGTTTATAATTTTAGTTTAGATAAGTATTACACTTATTTTTAATAATATTGTTAAACATTTTTCTTTTTTCATGTAATAAGTATTTTTATATAAATTCATTTGTTATTTATTGTTGGTTGATATATATACATTCATTTTATCATTATTATTGTTGTATTTTGACCTGTATATGTTAATGTATTTTAAAGAAAAACTACAGAGTATTATCCAGTGGATAACTGTCAAATTTATTGCAAATGTCCCAGATAAAATTCAGATATTAATGTGTGTATGTGGAGGGGGCGCACTCATATATACATGTTATATATATATA
>NC_068982.1:151209028-151216248 GCF_001194135.2 Octopus bimaculoides | reverse complement strand
AAGTACTTGTACGACATCATACATACATATATATATATACATACACATACATACATACATACATACATACATACATACGTACGTACGTACATACATACATACATACATGCATGCATGCATACATACATACATACATGCATACATACATACATACATACATGCATACATACATACATACATACATACGTACATACATACATACATACATACATACATACATACATACATACATACGTAGACTCACGGATGCTAGAAGCCCTTCAACTTGCTAAAGTTCCAGTGAGCATAGTCAAAGCCATAACTGACCTGACTTCATCGTGGGCCACCATCTTGAAATTAAACACTAAGAGTGACTGTATTATTACTGATAGAATACAGTATTGCAAAGGACAGCCTCTCTGTGATGTTGTTTATATTTTCTGTAAACCCCTTGCCATTCATGTTAAGGGAGTCAGAAGAATATCTCACTGGTTCACAAGGAAACAGAAGTACCAAAATTACACACTGTTCTTTTTGTGGATGACTTAAAACTTTATGCAAAGAATATGCACGAGATGAAAGAGAGCCTTGATCTAGTTACAACATTCTCAAAGGATGGAGGGTTGGAGTTTGGTCAGGATAAATGTTGACATATGGCTGTGAAAAGGGGGAATACTGTAAACCAGACTAGCAGCATATCCATCAATGACTTGACTGTTTCCCCTATATCAGACGAGGAATGTTACAGATATCTAGGAGTGGATGAAAACATATCTTACAATGGCACCTGTAACACAACACGTGTCACTAAAGAATATTACAGCTGAATAAAGAAAATTTGGACCTCAGAACTTCCTACATTCAATAAAACTGCGTGCGGCCCACAATTTGCAATGCAAGTACACATACCAACATTTGGGCTGCTTGATTGGACGCTTGATGAGGTCCGAGCCAATGATGTAAAAACCCGAAAAATACTAACAAGGAGACAAAATTTCCACATAAACAGTGACATAGACCTCCTCCACCTAAAACGAAAACAAATCGGAAGAGGCTTAACATCGATCCAAAATTCTTTTGAATGTCGTATCATATCCCTTCGGCAACATCTTTTAACCACTGAGTGTCGAAGTCCATCACTTGACCAAGTTTGCATACATGAGGCTAACATCATAGGATATTGGAGGCAGCACCCTGCGCAACATTCATTGTCTATAAACCTTAAATTCATTCCCAAAGAAGTCGCACGACTCTACTGCAACGTATCATCAGATGAGGATATATGAAAGGATAAGTATATATGAGAAGACTATGCATGTTAGTAAAAAGCTCCGAAATGTTAATAACATTGATCATCAAAGTAGTCTATTATGGACCAATAGCTGGATTACTACCTCCCACTTCGAAGCGAGTGTTTGCAATCCAGGAACAACAAGAATAGAGATGCAGGAATAGCAGTAAAATGTGACAACCGATGCAGACATTGTGGAGTCAACACCGAAGATGTCACCCATATCATAAGCAGTTGTTCGAAAATGTCATCACGATATTATTTTCCGATGAGACATGATGTAGTAACTAGGACACTCTATAATGAAATCTGTCGAAATGATAACCCCGAGGACAAAGAAATAAGAACCCATTGTATGGTAGAAGCCATAGCCACTCATAGTAAAAAGGAGTACTGATGGAATGTCACAGCGAAAACCTCAATAAAATAAAAGCACAATAGACCTGATATAATGATTTTGGATAGAAAACAGAAGCAATGTACAGTCGGATGTTAACATAAAACTGAAGATCAGTGAAAAAGAGAAAAAGAGAATGCCTACGCTGAAATATTAAGAAAGCTGCAGTTACTCTATCCAGATTACAAGTTCGAGTTTGTACCTGTAATTATTGGGGCCCTGGGATATGTATCACACTGCCTAAATACCAATCTTGAGGAATTAGACTTCTCAAAACCGAAAAGGAGAAAGATAATCCGAAGACTACAAATCCAATCCATCACTGCAACTATAAAATCTGTAAAACTTTCCAGAAGTTTATCATTTAAATATATATGAACATGTCTAGATATGCAACTATATGCATATGAATGCATACATAAAACAAAACATACAAAATCTGCACGTTTACATACATACATACATACATACATACATACATACATACATACATACATACATACATACATACATACAAAGAAAAATACCCTGTTGTTGATATCGAAATTCCAATGAAGGAGTCTTGGATCTAGGTTAGAAACCGGCTCTTTCTCTATTGGCAAGAAATCTTAAAATAAAACTGAATAATGATATACATGCATACATATATATGGATGTGTATGTATACATACGTATGTATGTATGTATGTACGTACGTACGTATGTATGTATGTATGTATGTATGTATGTATGTATGTAATGTATGTATGCATGCATGTATGTATGTATGTATGTATGTATGTATGTATGTATGCATGTATGTATGTATCCATGCATGCATGTATGTATGTATATATGTATGTATGTGTGAGATAAAACAGAATTTAAGGAGACTGATGATGAACTCCTTTGGCATTGGGCAATTCAGCACAATCAATGACATTGAGATTAAGAGAGTAAGACGCTAATCTGTCACTGATTAATTCTGATGGTTCCTACTGGAATAAAAAAGGATTCCGTTTTCACCGTAAGGAGGAGGATGAAGCTGAAGGGTATGACATAGCCGGGTTGTTTATCCTTAACGCCCTTCGAAAGTGAACTAACTTCATTGTTCAGAATAGTCCTTGTATGATCATTTCTAATGCAATGGACATTCTAAGACCATAAACAGATTTAGAAAGGACTTAATAGGCATGGCATATTTAAGACATTTTATTGAAACATAACCACGATTCCAGTTATAGCATTAGATTTAAAGAAAGTGAAAGCATTACCTCAAGAGAAATCAAAAGAAAATATATTGCACACTAATTCCAGTCATCGCCACTTGTCAGAGTAAGGAAGACTCCATTCAATCATCAAATAGAGAAAATAGAGCCAGCCACAATTATAAGGAGGTGTTAGCTAGAAATAGCGAAAATACACCACTCACTCTACACCAGAGAAGAATCAAAAACAGACAGGTAATTTAGTTTAAGTCAACCCAAGATTTGGACATTTCTATAATCCTAGCCATTAAATTCATAACATTAGTGAGGCAGGACTTTCCACCAACAATTGATATATCTTCAATGCATAAAACGTTAATCTCAGCTATTCTTGCATGGTAAACATCGTTTCAACAATCAAACTTCTACACAGTCCCTATGTCAACAGCCAACTTAAAATTGGTGACGTTCAGATACCTTTCCTCGTGATGGATTGCGTCTCCTAAAAAGTATTGTATCTTGAGTATTCATAAGGTGCTTAAAGGAAGCATTTCCAAAAACCGTCACCATCAATACGTTTATTTTATATTTGATATCAAGGAACAGGAAAAATTATATTTCTTGTCCAGTTTATCGGGTAACATAGAAACAAGATATTACAGTAACATGGAAAATTATCGTTGAAATTCAACTAGACATCTTAATGCTATTTTATTGAAGACTTCTACAGTGCAAAGTGTCACACAGCCTTGTAAAAGGCCCATACCAAGTGAGAATGCAAACAGTATCAATCTAGGAAGAAACCATTTAACGCCCCCTCATTCCTTATCAAAAGAAATGCATCTATCGCATACTCTAACCCTAAAACACTAAAAACACTAACGGCCTTAAATTATACAACTGCAAAGTGTAGATAAAATAAAAATCGATATTTTCGAACAGAAACTATTGATGATAAAAAGATAAAACAAACTGATGCTTTTTATGCATAATATATAATTTTCCTTCCAATAAATTATTTATTCACAACAGACCATCAGTGAAATTGTGGGCATTCATACATACATATATATATATAGTTGAAATTTATAGAAAAACAAATCACGAAGACAGGTGTATGAACAACAAGCAAGTGTATTAGTTTAATGCTCGGGAAAAATGAAAAAGTCTTTTGCGTTTCAAGCCTGCGCGCTTCAACAGAAAGGAATAAGAGAAAATAAACAGAGAAAGAATGAAAAAAACTTTAGATTTCAACGATTTTTGCATGGTTGAAAGAAAAAAGGTTGAAAGAAAGGGAGATAATGATAAAAAAAAAGAGATTGTATGAGGAAGATAATAAAGTACCAGTGATCCCAACAAGAGAAGGTGCGCGTGCGTGTATGTGAAAATGGTGTCCGTGAGTGTGTAAGTGTTTGTGTGTGTGAATAGGGGCGAGTGACTCTGACGTGTGTGAGTGCGCGCGCGCGCGTGTAGCAGTTGATGTGTGCACATGAGTGTGTGTATCTGTGACCAAACAGTGTGCATGTATATGGTGTATATATGTGGGTGAAAGTTATTGTCTATGTATATTGCGTATGTTAATGCGTGTTGCGTGTGTATGTAGATATAGCCTGTATTCAGGTATTATGTGCTTATGTAGGTGTAGGTGTATATATTGTCTGTGCTCAGGTATTGTGTTCTTGTGTGGGTGTGAGAGTGTGAATGATGATGTGTGGTGTGTGTACGGAGTTAAACAATGTACGTGGCTGCTCATATAGTGGTATGTATGGTGGCGCTATTGAAGATTTATGTGGGTGTGTAGTGTGGGTGCTGGAACTGGTCAGTACTAGTGTGTGTGAAATGGTGTGGGGCTGGTATCAAATTAAGAGAGGGAGTGAGGTTGGCATCAGATGAAGAGAGGAGGTAAGTTTAGCCCACGTGGAGCGAAGGAGCGAAGAGAGAAGATTCATTTCTGTTCACGGCGAATGCAGGAGTCCGAATGGCCCCTGTGCAAAGACAGTCCGAACACAGACAGGTGTTGTAGAGAATGACCAGTAGAGCGGAAATGGCGCGAAACTGGGGTGTCATTGCTGAGTCTGATGTCTCAGAGGTGCTCCGCGAACAGGTCAGCCGAGCGGCGTCCCGTTTGACCGATGTACAGGGAAGGCCAGAGAGAGCACCGTGGGCGGGAGCAGGGGAACGAGTTAAGCTGGGAGGTGGGCTTAGGGAAGAAACTGTGGATCAGGAGGTACGCAAGTTATGGGCTCGTTTAAAGGAGAGAAGGAGTAGGTCGGGAAAGTTGTGCGAGGTGGAAGGGTTGGACTGGAGTCTCTGGAGTGCTCGGAGAATGGTGCGTTGGAGGGGCAGTATGGAGAGGTGATAGGTGCGGGGAAATGGGGGATGGGCAACGGCAGGGCGGGTGCGAGGAGAAAGAACAGAGGCGCGGTCCACAGATCATGCCCTGGCAAGGGCAGTGTGGACAGTGGTGAGGAGATATCCATGTAGGATGAAGTGGCGATCCATGAGTTTAGACTTAGTCTTAAAGTCATGGTTGTCACTGCAGAGCCTACTCAGGCGAAGGAATTTGGAATAGGGGATGGAGAGCTTGGTGTGGGTAGGGTGGGAGGAGGAGAAGTTAAAGTAGGAGTGTGAGTCAGTGTGTTTGTAGCGGATGGAAGTAGTGAGAGCGGAGTGGTTTATTCAGGCAGAAATGTCAGGAAATTCGACGGAAGTGTTAGATATATAGCAGGAAAATTCGAAGGCCGGATGGAAAGATTGGACAAAAGAGAGGAAGGACTCTAGCTACTCACGGGAAATTGAGGTCCCGCCGATACATACATCGATATAACGACCGTATAGTTCGGTGGTGGGACCAGTGAATTGTGAGAATATTTGGGCCTCAATATAGCCAACGAACAGGTTCACAGAGTTGGCGACCATTCTCGTTCCTATGGCCACTCCCGAGAACTGTTGGTAAAAAACCCCGCGAACTAGAAACAGTTTAGGGAGAGAAAAAGTTCAGGTAGACGAAGTGTGAAGGTGTTAGGTAGGGGGTCAGGTCAAAGATCCAGAAAGTGTTTCATCGCAAGAATTCCTTCGATGTGTGGGATTACCGTACGTAAGCTCTTGATATCAAGAGTCAACAGAAATTTAGAGGGGCCAGAAAGGAAGGAGAAAGAGTTAAAGAGACGGTGAGCATGGTTAGTGTCGTGTACGTGGGAGTGGAGGGAAGCCACTAGGGGGACACGGTCGAAGTATTTGGAGATCATTTCTGTGGGGCAGTTGCAGACGGAGATGATGGGGCGGCCAGGGTTGTTGGGCTTGTGAATTTTGGGAAGGAAGTAAATAGTGGAGGGCGTGGAGTGTGGACAATGAGGTTGGAGGCAGTGGGAGGGAGACGGGAGGATGAAATGAGGTCATGAATAGTGGAGGATATATATATATATAAATATATATATATACACAGGGAAGCAAATTCCGGATGCACCACAGACATAGATCTGCTGTCATCACCCGTGCGAGAAGGAAGTGAAGCAAGGAGATACGATCTCTCCAAAACTTTTCACCGCATGTCTCGAGCAGATCATCAGAGGCATCGACTGGCAAGGCGGTGTCAATATCAATAGCGAGCTACTCACCCACCTCCGCTTTGCTAATGACATCGTAATCATCGCTGAAACCACGGTTCAGCTTCAGACCATGCTGACGTAGCTCGACATCAAAAGCTCTGCAGTAGATCTCAAGATGAACCGCATGAAAACGAAGTTCATGCAGTCCGACAACGTACCAACAGGTCGAATGGTGGTCGGCAGTGATGAAATAGAGGAGGTAAAGGAATATGTCTACATGGGACAGGAAGTGAATATGTGCCGCGACATCGAAAAAGAGATCTTGCGGAGAATAAGGGCCGGATGGAAGGCGTTTAATGGCATAAGGGATGTGCTCAAGGGAAGGTTGGACAGGACCGCCCGCGCCAACTTCATCAATAGCACAGTTCTACCTGCAATGTTATATGGTAGTTAAACATGGGCTACAACAAAGAGAGAAGAGCAGAGATTGGTAACGGCTCAAAGAGTCATGGAGAGATCAATGCTTGGAATCTCGTTGAGGGAGCACATCAGTAGCGATGTCATCAGACAGAAGTCCAGCGTGAGGGATGTCATCGTAGAATATACACGCAGCAAGTTTAGATGGGCTGGACACGTCGCCCAGCTCACCGATAAACGGTGGTCCCGCGCAGTTGTCGAGTGGTACCCGTGCGAGCGGTGTCAAATGGACGCCTGACGGACTGGTCGGTCAAGGTGATATACATATATATACGTGTGTGAGTGTATGCATGTGTGTGTGTGTGTGTGTGTTTGTGTGTGGGGGGATGTACATATATATA
>NC_068982.1:151207689-151208956 GCF_001194135.2 Octopus bimaculoides | reverse complement strand
ATAAATCATGAGACTCTTTATTCAGAATCACTACGATTGTAGGGATTCAGAACAGAGAATCGCGAGAATTCTGTTTTCTACCTCATCTTTTTATATAAACTCTACGGACATAAAGGTAAAGGGATTCCTGAACTAAATCCAGTGTCATATACTTCCATACTGTGTTATTTACATCAGGTAGCTGAATAGTGTAGACGGGTTTCAAACAGCATACCACAACGTGTCTACCCGAATATGAATTATTACTATATATTCATAGATATATACGTATACATGTATGTATGAATGTAAGAATATGTATGCGTGTGTGTGTGTGTGTGTGTATGTGTGTGTGTATACACACACAAATATATAGTATCATCAAAGTGCTACCGATTTAGAAGAAATATTCTAATATGGAATTTAATAATTCACCGATGTAATAAACAGTTCTTATTTGATAAAGAATTATATAGCAAAAATAATAATATTTTTAGTGAAAATACTTTGAAGGGTTGGAACCAAAGAAAATTACGTATGAGGAAAAATTTGTGTAAATTCTTCTATTATTGAGGTTAAAACAACAAATCTTCTACATTATCTTATTAAATCTCGGGTAAATAAGCGCCGCTAAAAAAGACAGCAATTCGCACATATTTTAGAAACCATTCATATCCATGGCTTATACCAAAGAATGCGGGAAAATTCTGCCGAGTGTACTGACCACAGTTTAGTTACTTTCGTTTATATGTGAATAATACTGCAAACAAAAATATGTTAAAAATTTTCGTCTCTAAAAGAGGTTCCAAGTTATGGCACTCTTCATTAGTTATAAAACTGTGATACATGATTTTAAAAATTATGTAAATAATAAGTATAAATGATTAGTTTAGAGAGGCAGAAATGTTATCTGTCTATCTATCTATCTATCTATCTATCTATCTATCTATCTATCTATACATACATACATACGTACGTACGTACGTACGTACTTGTATGTATGTATGTATGTATGTATGTATGTATGTATGTGTGTATGTATGTACGTATGTATGTATGTATGTATGTATGTGTGTATGTATATGTATGTATGTATGTATGTATGTATGTATGTATGTATGATTTTCCTTGGTGTTTAATTCAAGTTCTTGAGAGTTCAAGACGGTTGCTAACAAGAATTTTTGAGTTAATCGAGTTCCCAACATGCGAAATATGGCAAGCAAGTGCCTTCAGATCACATAATTATCTCATATATATATACATATATATATATATATATATATATATA
>NC_068982.1:151204008-151206895 GCF_001194135.2 Octopus bimaculoides | reverse complement strand
TTTTATATATATATATATATATATATATATATATATACTTTTATGAATTTGTGTTGCAAGATTCCTGATGTGAAACCCTGTGTTGAAACAGATATTCTTGTATTTCGGGATGGTCATTCTTTTTTGCTTAGTCCATGAAAGTGTTGCTGAAATGGTCAGAGATACGTGACGAAAGATTTCCGAACAATGGACAAGAGTTAGAATAAGCGAGTGAAAAACGAACATATAGTGCGTGTGGTTTATTTGGAAAAAAAAAACATTGACCAAACCCGAAAAACAACAATATATGTGTGTGTGTATGTGTACACATGTATATATGTATGTATGTGTATATATATGTGTGTGTGTGAATATATATATGTATGTATACACACGCACGCGCTCGCGCATATACATACACGTGTACTGTGCCATAAAAGTGATAACTTAAAAGAAATATGTTAAAATGGAATTCAATAAATTCACCGACGTAATAAACAATCCTATATTTGATATAGAACTGTATAGCAAGATTAAATATGTTTTTATTGAAAACGTTTTGAAGGATAGGAGCCAAAGAAAATTAACTATGCAGAATAAATTTTATATAAATTCTTTTAATTTATTATTGAGGTTAAAACAATAAAATTTTCTACATTATCATATTAAATCTCGGTTAGGTCAGCACCGCCAAAAGCGACAAAGATTCACGTATATATTTCAAATTTTGACACAAGGCCAGCAATTTCGAGTGGAGCGGTAAGTTGATTACACCAACCCCAGTACTCAGCTGGTAATTATTACATCGATGGAATTTGAACTCAAAACGTGAAGACGGACGAAATGCCGCTAAGCATTTCACCCAGCATGCTAACGATTCTGCCATGTTAAAAAGCTGTTCATATTTATGACTTATGCCAAAGAAACCGGAAAAAATTACTTACCGCAATGTAGTTACTTTTGTTTATATGTGAATGATATCGAATACAAAAATCTGTACATAGTACAAATAATTGACTAATTTAGAGAGACGGAAATGTTACCTGCCCATCTATCTATTTATCTATCTATCTATCTATCTATCTATCTATCATTCTAGCTGTCTAGCTATCTATCTATACATACATACTTGCATGCATGCAAACATACATACATACATACATGCATGCATACATGCATGCATACATACATACATACATACATACATACATACATACATACATACATCACATAATGTGAAAGAATAAAATCTTACAGGGCGTTTTTAATATTTAATAGGTGAATGGCTGTGTAAAAAGTGACCGAGATAACAAGCCCACGTTTAAAAAATAGGTATAACGTAGCTTTCACTCAATCTCTGTAAAACACCTCGGCAAAAGAACAAGTTTAAAGATACTGACATTATATATGGGAAGGAATTCATAGTTTTAAATAAATTGTATGTATGGAAGAACTAGAAGAGGGGCGATCTCAAACATGTTGAGCGCAGACAACAGGAAACTAATGACTCAGTACTGGAAACTTTCTTAAAGTATATGATAAACACAATTTGTTCATTTATCTGACCTTTATTACTGAGGTTTAATAAATCTGAATGCAAAGAGAATCAGAAGCATGTTAGAATTAATCATTTATCTGTCAGCTATCGTCGCATTTCACATTCCCAAAATTTCTTAAGCATGCAAGCTAAATATATCTCCCAAAAGCTTGAAATTACGTCATACGCTTATGTATGTATGCATGTATGTATGTGTGTATGTATGTATGTATGTATGTATGTGTGTGTATGAATGTATGTATGTATGTATGTCATTATTCAGTTTATTTCAAGATTTCTTGCCAGTAGAGAAAGAACCGGTTTCTAACCAAGATCCAAGGCTTCTTCATTGTAATTTCAACATCAACAACAGGGTATTTTTGTTTGTATGCATGTATATATGTATATATGTATGCATGCATGCATGTATGTATGTATGTATGTATGTATGTATGTATCTATCTATCTATTTATCTATCTATCTATGAATGTGCAGATTTGTATGGTTTATGTATATATCCCCATGCATATAGTTGCATAACTAGACATGCTCATATATATTTAAATGATAAACTTCTGGAAAGTTTTACAGATTTTCACAGTTCCGGTGATGGATTGGATCTGTAGTCTTCGGATAAGCTTTCTCCTTTCTGGTTTTGAGAAGCATAATTTCTCAAAATTGATTTTTATGCACTATGTACGTACGTACGTATGTATGTATGTATGTATGTATGTATGTATGTATGTATGTATGTATGTATGTACGTATGTATGTATTTACCTGTTCCGACACTTCATCGATGCTTCTAGCTGTTTTCCTGATGCAACAGAAATAATAGTCAAATCTCTCTCATATCAAACCTTATATTGTTCATATAAAAGGCTGGGCTGAAAAGTTTAGTGGCTGGTCAAGATACTCTCGCGGAATATGACCAAATGAGATTTATTTTTCGACAGATTCCCCCTTGCGGGTCACACATTTCTTCCATCAGTGTTGCACTGCTTGAATCTGATTAGTGAAGAAGCTTTCATTCTGTTGGTAAAAAAATGTCATCAGCAGCAGAATTGACTTCACTTCGATACCGGTTCCCAGCAATGGTTTATGTTGGGGAACAGATGATAGTCAGATCTGGTCAAATCAGGAGAATAGTGAGGGAGACCAACCAGTTCAAAGCCATATTCACGCATGTCTGTTTACCTGGAAAGAAACAATGCAGTTAGTAATAAGAAATGTGGAAATGAATGCATGCAAGATTTCACAGCTCTATCATCACTCCTTCATAGTCATCCCATCCTCGTATGTGTGTATGTGTGTGTGTGTGTGTGTGTGTGTGTGTGTGTGTGTGTGTGTGTGTGTGTGTGTGTGTGTGT
>NC_068982.1:151198210-151203658 GCF_001194135.2 Octopus bimaculoides | reverse complement strand
TGTGTGTGTGTGTGTGTGTGTGTGTGTGTACGCATAAAATTAATATAAGCACCAGGTTGCAATGTTTCACGAAAAGGGACCAGTACAATTGTCGCTAAATGTAACTAGGGTGTTAAGAAATACCTACATTGCTAGAAATACGAACTAAAATGTTCTAATGCTTGTGTTAATGCACATGAATGAAAACATATACACTAAAAGGGACCTGAATCAAATTAATAAATTTCGATTTTGCGAAGGCCTTCGATAAAGTCGATCGTGGAATGATATATCACAGACTGCTTGACCGCGTCATAGTTTGAAAAGTTGGAGAGTGGCTACAGGACGTTTTGAAAGATAGAAGTCTGGCAATGGTAGTGAATGGAGCTACCTCCAAGGAAATACAAATAGTGAGTAGAGTCCCACATGGTGCTATCTTTGGGCCACTACTATACATATCGGCCCTCTCAGATATTCCTTCATCTACATAGAGAACCACTTTCAGAAGCTATGCAAACGACACACAAGTTTCACATGTAATACAAAGCCCTGCAGATGGCATGCACCTGTAGCAAGAGTTAGATGCAATATACAAGTGAGCTGACGACAATGACATTCAGTTTGACACTGGAAAGTTTCAAGCACAAAGCCATCCACAGACAACGTTAAATGCAAGGCAGAAAAAAGTTAAGACTTTACGTCCTGAAAGGAAAGTGAGAAAGATATGCTACAATATACATCTGGAAGATCTTGAAGGAACTTGCCCCAAAGTTTGACGTTGAAAGTTATAGAAACTCCAGAACAGAATGGCATTGCATAATGCCTAAGATCCCTCTTCTGCTGTCAAAATACAGGACCAGGTACTGCAACAGCTTGAGTTTCAAAGGTCCACAACTCTTCAATATCCTCCTGATGGAGCTGGGAGACCTACATAGAGTGGATGCAGATGTCTTCAGAACTAAACTGGATCTCCTACTGTCAAGAGTCCCAGATCAGCCAACTTCACGGCAGTAAGTGGAAATGAAGGATGCCGCATCAAACTTCTTCGTTCGCCAAACGCCAGCTATTAAAGAAGGATTAATGAAGGCGGAGCAACACCGGACCTTGAGCTGAAGCTTATAGAATATATTATTAATATAGCGGCAGTATTAATACCAAAAAATAATCTTGCCCTATTTTTACGTATGCTTTTATGCATCACGTATCCTTATGACAGAGATACTCTTAAAGTAAATAACGCAATATTCTGTGTTCTAATACAACTTTCACGTTAAGTTGGAGAGCAATATTACCTTTTAATGTGAGTCTGTGTGTGAAGTGTGTGTGTGTGTTTGTGTGTGTGTGTGTGTGTGTGTGTGTGTGTGTGTGTGTGTGTGTGTGTGTGTGTGTGTGCGCGTGCGTGTGTGTTTGTGTGTGTATTACATGTTTTATTATTTTTATTATTTCGAATATGTTGAATGTATTTTTGTTTTTGTTTTGTTTCGTTTTTCTTTTCGTATTATTGAAATTATATTGCTTGTTTCTGACCGTCACATTCAATCACAATATATAATTCTAGAAGAGTTTTGCTTTTAACTTTTTACCTTTTGCTTTTAGCCCTTTGCATGGAAGCCATTAAGTTCATCGACCAGATTATAGGATATACACGTTTATCTTATTACTCATTTCTAAAATTATCACTCTAGCTTTGAACTGATTTCATTGATTTTTTTCATTTAATCCCGAATACCTTTTTGCTTGATCTCACATATTTCGAAATTGGATTTCGTCCGATTTAGTTTGATCAGTTTTTCCTGTGTTTGCGCATCCGGTTTCTATCTTTCTTGGGGTGGGGTGCTTGGTGCATACCTTTAGAACTTAATCTGTCTAATTTCCCTATCTAATGCATGTTTTCTAATTGCTTCAATCTCTTCTATGAACATATAAACGTATTTGTTTTGGTCCGGTATCCATATATTTCATACGAACTGCCATTACATTTTTTATTATTTTTTATTTTCTTTTTGTTATCTTTTTCACGTTTTTCTCTTTCAGTTTCTTCGCTGCCTGGTTTGAATTCTCCACTCTCACTTTATTTTGGCAAACTTATTTATTCATTATTTACTTGTTTTTTTGGATATTCTTTCGCCCTTGGCTTCATATTTCTACGACATATTTTTCTTAAGATCTTAATTTCTAAAACCATTATTTTCCCTTCATTGGAATTATTATATTTATCTCCATGTGTATTAACGAATTATGTTATTTAGTCTTAATCCGGTTTCGACTCATTTTTAATGTTTCTAGTTTTTCATCGACAGTCAGTTGTTTTTAGGCAACAGATTCCAGTAAGTTTGAAAAGTAACACTCCCTGTCCAATCATCTTTAAACGTTTATTTAATGAGTTGCTAAATAATTATCACTGCACCATCTATAATCATTCATAGACCATCGTATTTTCATGTATGTGATTCAACGTGGAAAACGACTACAATTGTTTCAGTATGTTAAAAATAACAGACAAATTTCCTTCGAATCACGCACTACTGTCTTATGTATGTATATGTAAATATAAGCAAAATAATAAATTCTACACGCGGTAATTAAAGGCGTTGGAATTCGCAGCCTAATCTCTGTTTAAATGACATCAAACTATTTCACTGCTTCATGTTACTTTGCCACATTAAACAAGCATCGCCGATTACATTTGTTCACTGTTTCTTTTAGCTGTAAGCCAAAGAAGATTATTACGCAATTCCTGTTCCCTTCATCATTCCATTAATCTTACTTAGTACATCCATCCATCCATCCATACATACATACATACATTGCATTGCATTGTTGTGAAAAGGAGTGATCGACTACATGATTAGGACGAATTAATTGCTAACCTGTGATTTCTAAACGTTAGTGACATTCTCTGCCACCTTTGGTATTTATTCTTGGCCAAAACTCGACAAATAATTGGTAAATAAGAGAAATATGATTGGCAAATATATATAATAATAATCGATGTAGTAGTAGTAGTAGTAGTAGTAGTAGTAGTAGTAGTAGTTGTTGTTGTTGTTGTTGTTGTTGTTGTTGTTGTCGCAGTAATATAAGTAAAGGAAAAGAATTGTAGGAGAAAAATTATATTTTAATCATTTATTTAATATTATTATTGTGAGGAAAATATAGAGAAGACTATTAAAGCCTCACCTACCGTCCATCTAATGCCAAACTTCTATTTAGAGAATTTGTTAGGTATAACATTCTATCAAGAATCTGAAAATCATACATCTTCCTTCATATTTTCTTGCTTTTTATTCTTGTAGGTATTAATTAAATTTCCGTTTGCTTTGAATATTTTGAAAGTATTTTACTTTGTAAATTGTCAATTCTTTAATGTTTACTGATGTTTTCAGATTTATAATATGGTTTGGACCTTAAAATTCGCACCTTAAAATAGATTTTACCTGTACTAAAAAGGGAGAACTAAGGATAATATATTCCTACAAACACTATGCCTTCTATAAAATTATGAAGGGTCAAAGTAAACTGAAAGATTTTTCTTATATGGAATATATATATATATATATACATACAGCACTGCTTCGAACCGCTCGGATACTCCGGATGGTGCTCCTAATAGTGAACAGCTGGCACCTTAGTACATCTCTAGTGTTAGAAGCTGTGCAAAGACAAGAAGAAGAAGAAGAAGAAGAAGAAGAAGAAGAAGAAGAAGAAGAAGAAGAAGAAGAAGAAGAAGAAGAAGAAGAAGAAGAAGAAGAAGAAGAAGAAGAAGAAGAAGAAGAAGAAGAAGAAGAAGAAGAAGAAGAAGAAGAAGAAGAAGAAGAAGAAGAAGAAGAAGAAGAGCAATGATAATGTACCAGATAGTGGCTCTCATGGTTTCTGATCTTAAGTAATTGGAAGTGTTATCATGTACATTGTTTTGTATTGGTATAAAAGATGGGCTACACCAAATATTCTGCTCAATACCACAGACTTGCTTGTCAGTTCTTTGACCTGAATCTGTTGAGCATGTCTCTTAGTGGCTGACGATATGTGCATCTCTCATCACGAGCAGAAGTAGTAGGGAGCATCATAGCCATGTGTTCAGAGGAATTCTTCGAGGTTTGGATGATTCACCTCTGGAAACATGAATGTTTCGTCCAACATCCTTAAAGAACTCTTATTCAGAGACCTTTTGAGCGGGAAGGGATACTCGATCTGAGGAAGATTGTAACTGGGTCCCACCTGCAAGGTCATGCGCTGTTTATCTTGATATGAGATCACCATGTCGCGCACACATGGTTGTGATGCATGTGCCTGATGTACCCTTATCAGACGAGTAGTCATGATGGGTATAATGGGCTTCGTATATTTTACCCCAGTGTCACTTTGATGGCATGCTCTGCTCTCTCACTCAATAATAATAATAGAGAAAGGCAATGAAGAAATAGTAATAAGTCGAGGTAACTTTTACTGAACCAAAGTTTTTCTTTTAAGTCAAGAATAAAATTTTAAAAAATCAGATTCCAACGATATATTTTCATGAAAATGTAGCTAGGCATAGTTCTTTTTTAATGCCGTTATCAACTACACAGTCAAATAAGAAAACGAATCTTATCGCTACGCGTCTCCATCTTTGAATTTATTGATTCCTGATTCACTTCTGATTCAGCATTTGTTTCTCGCTTGCAGGCGTAAAGAACACGCCTTGAAGTAAATCTTTTCGCAATGTTTATGCACTTAGGTTGTACATACAAAATGCATGTGTAATTTTATCAAATAGTGTACACTTATCAGTATAAATACACTGATTTGTATAAATTATAAACTTCATCGTAATTCTCAATGTTTGTAAATTTCTTGCCTCTGGTTAGTGTTTTCATAATGTTTATGCAAACAAAAGTACAAGTCATAACTATTAGTTTAAGGATAAATGAGAATTTCAAAAACATAAAGAGGTGAAATATACATTAAATTTTTGTTTTTATTTAGCTATTTTCATTGTTTTTATTTAGCTATTTATTGTGTTTATTCATTGTTTTTAATTAGCTATTTTTATTACAAGTATGGATAAAATAGAAAAACTTCTTCAAAATTCTAATTTTAGTAAATTTTCATAAAAATTTTGTTGCCATATGCTTTTATGTGATTCTAAACCTATTTTTAAAAATTAAAGTAATTTTGAAATTTCAAATATTTTGACTTCTCGGTTAGATTTAGCATATATGCCCAAATGATTAATATTGAATGTCAATATTAATAGACAAAAACATAACAGCAAACAAACAGGACATCTAACAGATATGTAAAGAAAGAAAACATAGGAAAAAAATCAAGTCCTAATCTAGGATACTTATCGACATGAAGGTGTTTTGCGAAAGTGAAATTGATGCAAGCTATACTGACCTGACTGACAGACAGCTTGGCTACATATCGCATACACTATGTGTGTGTATACATATTTTACATTATGCTATATATATATATATATATATATAT
>NC_068982.1:151177661-151197482 GCF_001194135.2 Octopus bimaculoides | reverse complement strand
AGACGAATGGTGAGCAACGAGAGGAAAAAAGAAAAAGAGGAAATACGAGGGGGAAAAAAGAGATACGTAGTAGTAACAGAGGAAGAACAAGAGGGGTAAGGCGAGATACGTAGTAGTACAGAGGAAGAACAAGAGGGGTAAGGCGAGATACGTAGTAGTACAGAGGAAGAACGAGGGGGGGAGAAAAGAAAGAGAAAGAGAAAGAGATAGAGTAGCGTCGGAGATATATATATATATCATCATCATCATCATCATCATCATCATCATCATCATCATCATCATCATCATCATCATCATCATCGAGTATCCGTCGTAGGTCGACATTGACTGTTCTGTTCAGAAATCATCACTGGCAGGCTCGTAAATGGGCTACAAGGCCTGCTATTGATCTACAGCAACGATGGCATATGCTGCAAGTGAAGTTACTTCCCGCAACTGAAAAGTGTTGCCCCTTATGTGTTTTTTCGTATTCTTTCTGTTGTTTCTCTTCAATGACTAGAATTAAAAGTTTCAGCGATCGGTGTATTTATCGCGCCGCAGAGCCTACTTCTCCCGTGTGTCTGGAGAACGCCGGAGTTCTTCATATATCTCTTCTCCTCTGTCGCAACCTCCGGCCACCACGGCTCCTCGTGCATTGATGCAGTTCAGCGTAAAAATCTGCCTTTGGGAGCATGCCGCCCTCCATCCTGCAAGCATGTCTTGACCAGTGTTGATTAGAGCATCCACATTAACTGAGCTAGCGCAGCGCAGAACTTCTACATCGGGAATGTGATCCCGTCATCTGATATGCAAATGGAGAGCAGATGGTAAAGTTGGATTGCGTCCGGGATTTATTGTGCCTGAGGTAGAAAGACAAGCATTCCGTGGTGTTGAAGATGCAAGAGAGCACTGTGGCACTATACACCTTTTTCTTCGTGTTACAAGCAATATCAGTGCAGATCCATTGACGCTTCTCGAGTGAGCTAAAAGCCTTTGTGGCAGACTGTATTCGCCTCTCAACTTCGAAGTAAGAAGAATTAATACAAGCCACTGCGCTGTC
Source organism: Octopus bimaculoides (assembly GCF_001194135.2). Taxonomy (NCBI): domain Eukaryota; kingdom Metazoa; phylum Mollusca; class Cephalopoda; order Octopoda; family Octopodidae; genus Octopus; species Octopus bimaculoides. The sequence continues at coordinate 151,196,443 of NC_068982.1, read as the reverse complement.
GAGATAGGTAAAGGCCTCGGTGTACTTTAGGGGCTCTCCATGTAGCGACACTGACTAGGCTACTATCATCTATATGACATTTTAGTGGAGGCTGGTGGGGTAGCTCAGTCTTAGAAGTGTTGATCTTCAGACCAAACATATCTACTGCACAAGAAAACCGGCCCACAACGTGTTGCATGTCCTCTATGTTGTTGGCCATGAGCGCTGTATCATCTCCGTGGAGACACAAATTTCCCAGCTTTTGCTGGAGGCACGAAGACGGACCAAGTTGAAGAGCTTTCCATCTGTTCTGGTGCGGATTGGTTAGCATGGTGTCAAGCACAGCTGCAAGTTAGAGAGAGAAAAGTGCGAGGGCAAGCACGTACCCTTGCTTCACACCATGGTTGAATGGAAACGCTTCACTAAATTCTACACCAACTGAGACTCGTCCTTTCATTCTTGTGAGAAACTGCTTGAAAAGTTCATGTCCGTTGTGGTTAATGTCCTTGATCTGAAGCTACATTCAGTCTCTAGTAAGACCTAATCTGACATGTTTTTCAACCGGTTGAAAATGATTTTCGCTAACACTTTGCCAGCAATGACCAACAAAGTAACGTCCCGGTGATCCCTACATTCCGCTTGATCACCTTTCTTTCTATAAATAATGACTATCAGGGCATCCTTGAGGTCCTAGGATATACACTCATTAGGAAGACAAGCGTTGTACAGTTTCAACAGCTCAATACGGAGATTTTGCCCACCTTTTCTGAGCACGAGTGAGTGAGTACCATCCTGGTCTGGTGCTTCGCGACATAGTCTAGCCTTTAAGGCTTTCACCAGCTCCCGCATAGCGATCTCAAGACAGGGGTAATCTCGACTCTGGTGCCGCCTTAGCTGGTTGAACGGATCCTGATCCTTGCTAATCGAAGAGGTTACAGAAATTGTTCCTTCCACCTAGCTCCGACCTTTTAGAGGTCGGAGTGCAGTTGGCTCCCGTCTGAAGACTTGATTGGTGTTACTGCGTTACTCCTGGGGGCCATAGATAGCTTTCACTCCTGTAAACAGCCCATGGTAGTTGTGCATGTCAGCCATGCTCTGCAGAGCATCTGCCTACCTGCACCACCAATCATTCTTCAGCGATTTCACTTCTCTCTGCACTTTGGACTTGATTTCAGCAAAAGTGACACTGCTTCTCTCCGAGTTCTGCAGTTGTCACTGGTGTGGTTGTTGCTTTCCGTCAAGCAGCTTCTGGATCTCCTCTCAGTGCTCCCAGAACTAATCGGGTGTTTTATGCAGGTGTTTCACATCAGACAAGACTGATTTTTTAACATTTGCCAATACTCCTCGATGCCATCCATTCCGTCTGAGTTGGCTGCCCTGCACTCGACCGTAGCCGTGACAGCAGTAGTCAGTCTCCGACAGTGTTTCCCATTTGCTAGATTGCTGACGTCAAGCTGCTTTGGCTTTGTGCTGGTTGGGATCTTTCTCCGGCCAGGTTGAACCTGGGTCTCATTTGATTCCTCACAAGGTAGTGGTGAGTTGAACATTCCACCCTAAGCATGGCCTTCGCGCACAGGATGTCCTACAGCCCAATCTTCTGGGTAACGACATAGTCCAATTGATCATAGTGATCGGACCGAGCAGTTTCCACGTGAAATAAATCTGGTTGGCTGATCAAAGAACATGTTGATGATACAGAGCTCCTACAGTAGGTCATTGTTGAAGCATGCTCGTTGACGAGGGTCAGATGTTGGTTATTCACGATTGGTATCCGTAGGCTCATAATCCTCTCTGAGACGGCTGATGGGGAGAAAGGTAGCCTTTTGGCAGTCTAATTGTCGACAAAAAAATCCATATATGTATGTATGTATGTATGTATGTATGTATGTATGTATGTATGTATGTATGTAGGGTTGGCGATACAAGCACGAAAACAGAACTCGATGTATGGGTATATCATTATTAACAGGCAGAAGCTAGAGAGTAACTCGAGGACCGCGAGTTTCGTGCATTGGTACTAAACAAACTACACACATACACACACACCTGTGTGTGTATGTGTGTGTTACGGTTATCGTGACGAAAACGAAATATTGCTTATTACAAAGCGAAATAGTACGTCAATTTTTGAAAGCAAGTATAGAGGAGAGAGAAAAACATTTAGGTAATTTATAAGTATTTAACTATACGACGTAATGACAGCACAAATTACGAACTTTCTGTGTTTGTGACCACTGCAATGCTAAATAATATTCCGTTTTCGTTTCGGTATTTCAATTAAACCATATTTTTATACATCAGAGTTTCTTCGAAGTTGCGCCGAAATTCTCCACATTTACCAATTGACATAGCAGCACAATGACCTGGATGCCGTCACCCGACCAGCTAAAAGAACACTTAAATCTCCCTGAGATCACACTTGTCTTATTGAAAAAGATGAAGAAGACATTGGATGGCATTTACCCATGTATGTATGTGGCTAAATTCAGGAATATGTTGTTTCTGGTATCCAATATCTCCTGAGAACTGAAAAGGTTTCAAAAATGAGAGACAAAAGCATAAAAAATTGAAGCTAATTGACTCTATATCAAATGCAAGGATACTAAAATGAAGAAAACACAATTCTTTTTGTTTCCCATGAGGTATGAGACTAAGCGCAGAGTTTGTTTTTTTTTTGCTTGCATTTTTTTTTATTCAGAAACAAAAAAGTTCATATTTCTTTAGCAGTTCATTAACTTGCTCATCATCACCGCAAAAATTTTTTGAATTTATATTGAATTCACTACAATGATGATGGGAAGAATTCTGGTGGATATCCTCCAATGTTTTCCGTTTCTCTTATCTCACTTCATTGCGTCTGCGACTGTCATTCTCTGGTAAAAAGAGGAACACACACACACACACACACACACACACACACACACACACACACACACACACACACACACACACACATACACACAAACACACACACGCAATCTTATTTTTGCTGAGATCTAAAACAATGAAATTATACAACTTTATATACAACTTTATCATACTGTCTCCCTTGGCATTTTTTATCGTGGTAATAATGGTTGTTACATTCAATTTTTCCTTTTTAAAAATAAATTATATGTGAACCGTTTATGTGCTACACATTTTATGCAACCATATCTGAATGGTAAGTGACAAATGCACCACAGTAAATGAAGAGATGTACAATTGGATCAGGAAATAAGAGGTTTAAAATTTGAATCAAATGTCTGTATACCGCAACAAAAGATAAAAGGAATATGATTCTGCCAGGCAGACCAAGCTAACCAGGATCTCTCAAGCAAAAGAATCAGCTTGCAGCAGAGACTCCGGAGCAAAGAGAGGTGACTGAATCAGTTTTTCTCACTGCTGAGGTGTTTCATCATAAGCACCTCTGAACTGCACCATTCCAGCATGTAGAGAAGTATTTGCAACCACTGATTAAGCAAGTCAGTAAAACCACCACTTAACAACTTCAACACAATAAAAACTGGGCTGTGTCAATAAAATGTATATTAGATAAACTAACAGAAAACCGCCTGGATGGGCAGAATCTTTTGTTTGCAATAATTCTGCTGATTAGCCATTAATATTAGCAAAATCAGATTCAAAAACATTCAGCGCAATTGAAAATAAATTGGATCAGAAGAGAAAGGGAAAATAGATAATATTAACATGACAGCTTAGCTAGCAAAATGTTCCAGGATACGATATAAGCTGCAAAGCAACTGCAGAGCTGTTGGTGTTAACAAAAACTTCCTGTATCATCTAACCTGGAGTTGTGAACCTGTCGCAACTGTATTCAATGACTAGTAAATGGAACAGGAGTAAACATAATCTGAATGTGAAAACTATTGATTCCTAACCTGCAAAAACGAAAAGAAAAACTTCCAAAAATATGGGCCTATTACTTGTTTCACAGTAACATTCAAAGTCCTCGCATCTATAATAGGCTGATTGCTCACTTACAGAGGAAGTGATATATAGCTGTAAAGTTAACAGCAACTATATACCTTTAACGGAGTTCACTCAGCTACAAACCACAAATCGGTACCTGTATCTCCCCTATTTTCCTGAAAACATCGACCTGTAGGTATTGAAGTGGAGCTCGATCACATCCATCTCGCCAGTCTCTGGGAAGCTGTAACCGTGAAGGGAGATGTCCCACCTCTTAGTTATTTTCTTCATAAAATATTTCATGCTTATAGTATAAAATATAGTTGCCTTGGCACATTAAGAGACCAGAGGTTTAAGCAGCATTCTGATAGGCTCGGAAACAATGTTTCTATACTATCAACATTAATGCCGGATCTCTTGCAGAGAATGCTCTTAGGATCTATTCTGACAGCTTAAAACACGAAAGTGACAGAGGGATGATGAATGTTATCAAAATGAAAGTAAATCCTTCTATTATATAAATAGGTGTGGAAATCACTTATTCGGGTGATCTATGATAATAGTATAATCAGTAACAAGTGAATCCTCTTTTTCCTCTCCCTTATCTCTCTTTCTCTCTCTCTCTCTCTCTCTCTCTCTCTATCTATCTATCTATCTATCTATCTCTATCTATCTATGTGTGTGGGGGGGGGGTTACAGGGTGCGATCGGTAAATTGCTGCCATTTTATATTTTTAATTTCGTGTATGCGCATTATTTGTTTTTGATTGTGTTGACTACATAGTATAGTAGGGGCAGTTGGGCACCGTCTGTGAGAAAAACAGCACCCTGACACAATTCACTCTGCCAGAAATTTGGAAAAAGCATGATGTACTGCTTGGCATTGGCGCCGGAAACTCCAATAAGAACATCAATTTATCTTGACTGACCACTAACTAGTACAATTTCCCTCTCTTCATCTCTTTACTATCTCTCTCCTTGCTTTTCTTTTTCTCTTTTCTTTATTCCTCTCTTCTTGTTTTCGATTTGACCTTACAAATACATTCCCAGCTTATAGTTCACTTTAAATAAAACCCTTGATTCAATAGCACTGTGTACAAACTCTATACTTGGAATGACCAATTTTAAATATTATTGGAACTTACTCACAAGGTATTGGAATCTTATATGTATACTATTCTACATAAACAGTTGATCTACAGATGCAATATCCCTCCATATCTCACATCTATTTTCATTAATCCACTTCACTCTCTATTTGATATCTTATCTAAACTAACTATTGCTTAACCATTTTCTCACACCGTCTCCAATGAAGGGATATATAAAATATCCCGGAAACAGCTGTAAGACCGTCTATTTATAAATGTTCTAAAATCTATCACAGCCTTGCATTTTTATCTCATTCTGAAAAAAAAAATATATATATATATATATATATATATATATATATCCCTGTCTATCTATCTATTCAGAGAAACTACTATCTACGATATTTCTAATATAAAGGTGAACGCCACTACATTAATATGCTTACAAGCTAAGTTTTCTTAACGAAATTCTTCCGCAAGAAATCCTATGCTTGTCAGAAATTTTCATTTGGTAATTAAATTTTTTGCATTACAAAGCTGTTTGATGTTTCCCCTAATTCATCTTGGAGTGTGTGGGGAGGAGGGAATGTAGGACAAACATGCTAGTTTAAAACTGAAACAATCCTAAATGAAATAAGATCTATAATTTTCAAATTAGCTTAAAATTGATATTCTAATTTATCATACCACTTAACTTTTGATGATTATTTGGCCTAGCACTAATCTATCGATTTTTTTCATCAATAATATGGTGCAAAGTGGAGAAGTACTACTGATCGAACAATTAATTTTTAATTGCTCCGTAAAAAGGTTTAAATGCAAGACTTCACTTACATAATAAAATTATTTTCATTTTCAAATATCCATTGAAATTTATTGCTAGATTGCTAAATTATTTTATTAAATTTTATCAAATTTTTATATAAAATTCGTATCATTTTTTCGAGTTTCCGTTAACAGTCTGGCCAATCCAAAGAATATTGAAGCTAATTAGTTTGGGTCTTTCATACAATATTAACGATGTATACCAAGCAATGAAGTTTCAAATAAAGCCAGTACCAGATCGCAATGGAAGTACACACACACACACACACACACACACACACGCACACACACACACACACACACACATACATACATACATATACATACATAAGAGGACACTCACTTGCAAACTGATTACCTTCAAGCAGGATCTAAAAGCTGTCAGTCAGTGAAAAGCTCCGACATCAGAAGAGAATAACCGAGAGAAGAACAATAAACAAAAAGTTTAACCGCAGCCAGGCAGCAGTATACAGAGACGTGAGAGGAGGAGCAGTAAACATCACGGAAGCTCCTTCACGAGAAGACATAGACTCCTTCTGGAGGGAAATCAGGAGTGAAGAGAAGGATTTTAATTAAGATGCTCTGTGACTGGAAGAATTCCGAAAACGTTATTGCCACTGCATTACACTTGAGACATACAACATTGATGGTGAAACTCTTGCAATTGTGATCCAAACTTCCAGGATGGAAAAGCACCTGGAATAGATATGATTGTTGAATGTTGATACAAGAAGCTAACATTCTACCGACCATATCTTATCAATCTGTACCACCAAGTTCTCATCCACACAGGTTAGCTCTGGCAGAGACAAAATTGATCCTCAAATGCAGAACCGCCCACATGGCAAAAAACTACAGGCCAATTGCATACCAGAACATAATGTATAAGATATACTGCATGTTTAAACCTATTCCTTCAGGACCACAGTCAAACTAATAACATTACCACAGCACAACAAGCAACTGAGAAAAAGGGAGTCTGGAGATATGCCGAGCAATTGTTAATCAACAAAACTGTGATGTCAGAGGTACGAGAGCATAGGAGGATTCTAGTTTCAATATGGTTAGACCACAAGAAAGTCTTTGACTCTGTTCCCCACTCATGGATGTTAGAAGCCCTTCAACTTGCTAAAGTTCCAGTGATAATAGTCAAAGCCATAGCTGACCTGATTTCATCGTGGGCCACCATCTTAAAATTAAACACAGAGTGACTGTATTATCACCGATAGAATATAGTATCGCAAAGGCATATTCCAAGGAGACAGCTTCTTTGTGCTGTTGTTTATATTTTCTGTAAACCCCTTGTCATTCATGTTAAGGATGTCTGAAGGATACCTCACTGGTTCACAAGGAATACCAAAATTACACACTGTTTCTTTGTGGATGACTTAAAACTTTATGCAAAGAGTATGCATGAGATGAAAATCAGCCTTGACCTAATTACAACATTCTCAAAGGATGGAGGGTTGGAGTTTGGTCAGGTTAAATATTGTTATATAGTTGTGAAAAGGGGAAAAGCTATAAACCAGACTAGTTACATCTTCATCAATGACTTGGCTGTTTCCCCTATATCTGATGAGGAATGTTACAGGTACCTAGGAGCGGATGAATATATATCTTACAATGGCACCTGTAACAAAACACGTGTCACTAAAGAATATTACAATCGAATAAAGAAAATTTGGACCTCAGAACTCTGCATTCGATAAAACATTAGCCCACAATGTGTTTGCAGTGCCAGTACCCATACCAACATTTGGGCTGCTTGATTGAGCCTTTGATGAGATCCGAGTCAATGATGTGAAAACCTGAAAAATACTAACAAGCACACATAATTTCCACATAAACAATGACGTAGACCACCTGGACCTAAAATGAAAACAAGGCGGCAGAAGCTTAACGTCAATCCAAAATGCCTTTGAATGTCGCATCATATCCCTTCGGCAACATCTTTTAACTACCAAGTGTCGTTGTGCATCCCTTGACCAAGTTTGCATACATGATGCTGATAACATCATAATACTTGGAAGGCAGCTTCTTGAACAACACGCTTTGTCTGATAATCTAGAATTCATGCCCAAAGAAGTCGCACAACTCTACTGCAATATCATCAGATGAAAGGAGGAGCCTATATAAGCAGAAGACTATGCATGGATATGTTAGTAGAGAGCTACGTGATGATAGTAACATCGATCATCAAAGCCGTATATCATGGACCAATAGCCGGATTACTACCTCCCACTTTGAAGAGTAAGCGTTTGCAATTCAGGAACAATAAATATTAACCAAGTACGTGATTCACAAAAGGGACACAGATGCAGGAAAAGCAGTAAAATATGACAACCGATGCAGACTTTGTTGTCCGATAATGTCATCACGGTTACATCTACCGATGAGACATGAGTCGCTACTCCTTTGCATTGAAAGGTCACGGCTCTGGTACTAAGATGTGTTTACAATACAACAGGAAAGAATCGCAAAACAGTTTCTTCCAGCCGAGCCAATGGGCAGTAGACCTAGGAGTGGCCAAGAACGAGATGCTTGTATAATATCCATAGTCTCAGTTTTCAATTGTTCAGCTGTTAGTCAGAACGTGTTTCCTTTGTCATTTATTATGACAATATATTTTGAAATATTATATGATAGTAAAAATAAAACGTTTATCTTTCTGATTTTCAAACAAAAACAAAAACGAAAATATTGCGAGCGACATTCTTATCATTTCACGTTTATAATTTCATTTTGTTTATCATTGCAATTCTGGCTCTCGTAGGAATATTCCAAACGTCTTAAACTTCATTCAATTAAGATCATGCATTGTTTTTTAAGAAATATTTTAAAGTAACATTTCTACTGCGATGTATACGTGCAAGTGCATCTGTGTTTGTGTGTATTTTGCGTATACACACATATGCACACATATATGCATATATATAATATATACACTAATGCACACACATATATGCAAGCATATTTATATATACACATTTATTTATACACACATACAGTCATGCGCACACATACACGCATATACACACATATATATGTGTGTGTATAAAGGTACCTAACACAGGTGTAAGCATAGAAACTGTGGTATTTGTCTTGAGAAAGCATCTTATGTAGATTCATAGTATTAAAGAACTCAGAAATATATCAGTAGCAAATGAAAAGTGTCTAGAAACGGTGGTGGAATTACTAAATATGCTTCTTTGAGTGGCATTGGTAGCAAACATCATTAACAACCGCAAGCCAAATCAAATTTTGCCTTTATAGAAAACAATGATCAACAAATCACTTGCATCGCAATTAGCCGGTACACTGGATAAAAATTCACTACTAGTGACAGAAGCAGTATTAGTTCAAAATTGCATTCTTTATATCATACTTAACGCAGATATACAATTGAAACCCGGGAAACTGCGCTATTCGTTCTGAGAAAACATTTTGTATAGACATATACAATCAGCCCCAGTACAAAAGTATGTCTTCCTATATATGGTTCAAATTTTGCCATTGGCTAATCGAAGATCTTGAAATGAACTTGACCCTCCTACATAGCTTCTTTTTGCTTTTTGTTTTTCGTTGTTTTTATTTCACAAAAGGATCAGAATGGTACAGCTTGAAATGGATCTGTGCTTGCTGTATAGTAGTTGCTTGAATGAAGCCAACTTGTTGAACTTTCTCTATTTAGTTGAATCATAGAGTATCTTCGTGATTAGGAAAGATAAAAGAACACCCATTGGTACCAATGCATTGTCCTTGCTGAAATTGAGTAACTTCAAGACATATTGAAGCTTTAGAGCAAACACTGCAGCGGCGAGTCCTTTGGTTATATATTTCCAGAGATATTTTATTATATATTTGCTGATCTTTATTGAATTGCAGAACTCAAAATTGATTATGTATTGCCTCACCCAAGAACGAACAATGGAGAAATATCCATCTGCTGCTAATCTTGTGATGTGAAATCAAAAACTGCCAAAGCCCCTGTGCTCTAGTGCTATTTTTCTGTAAAAGGTTCAACCATCTTCACCTTTTTGGATCTGGTCTATATATGTTTTTGGAACCTGTTTGGTGCACCTGTTTTCCATGTGAAATGGCTTTTTGTTAAGGGCACTGCATAGATTATGATCTACCTAGATTTGAACAATTCTAAAACACCCTTTCCCTTTGCAAGTGTCTGCAATCTCACCTGATATAAGAAAGTCATCTGGATGCTATGAAACTTTCTTTGGGTGGCGTGAGTTGTAAATTTGTAAACTATATTAACATATCTGTTTGTAACATGTCCTCTTTCACCGTAATATTATTGAAGACTACATAATCTATAACCAATCGATTGTGATCGTGATTTGAAAATGCTTCCATAAGATTTGTCTGCTTGCTGAAATTAAGATTACCTGTTACGTCATCATCAATACTTCTTAATTACTTACCTCCTACTAAAACGGCCACTCTACTGCTGCATTCTAGAGATAAAGGGAGGGAAAGTAAATGATGTAGAAAAGTGAAATTTCTGGGATATTGATAACATGAAACTGATAAAGATATTTGAAATAGGGATCCGCGGGTGTTATGCAGGAGGGCAAAATTTGTTTCCAAACCGAAGAGGTGATGTACACTTTATAGGTGTAGGCTGGTGCTATGGTTAAGGAACTTACTTCCTAACCATTTGGTCCTGGGATCAGTTGATCAGTGCCACTGAGCAGCACCCTGCTTTAGTGTCTTCCACTATACCCTCAGCACGAATGGATTTAGTTGACAGAAACTGAAAGAAACCGTTCATATGTGTGAATATGTGTGAAAGGGAGGGGGAGAGTGTGTGTTTGTGTATGTGTATGCGCGCGCGCATGTACGTGTGTGTGTGTGTGTGTGTGTGTGTGTGTGTGTGCGTGTGTGTGTGTATGTGTGTGTATGTGTGTGTGTGTGTCTGTCTGTCTGTCTATTAGTCTGTCTTTGTGTTTGTGATGTGCTTATTCCCCACCGCCGCTTGGTAACTGATTTATTAAGTACCAGACTCAAGTGCCAGTCTTTCAAATAACTACTGGTGTCGGTTTGTTCACCTAAATTCTTCAAGGCCTCTTAGCATGGCCGCTGTCCAATGACTATAAACAAGTAAATGAATAAAAAAGGAAAGAGAAAGACAAAAAGTAATGTGGTAAGAGATAGAAACAGCGATACAAGAATCCAGAGAGGAGGAAAAGAGAATGACAGTCGCAACTTACACACAGACACACACACACGTACACACACTGATATACACATGTATATTTATATGCTTACATGCATTCATATATATATATATATATATATATATATATATATATATATATACTAGCACACACAACATATATACATATGTATGTGTGTGTATGCATATATGTGTGTGCGTGTGTGTGTGTGTGTGAGTGTATTTGTATATATGCATATGTGTATATATATATGTATAAATATATATGTGTGTGTATAAATTAGTAAGTGTGTGTGTGTCTGTGTGTGTGTGTATTAGTATTCATTATGCCACATTATCATTTGAATCAGAATTCTCCAGGAATGATTTTTGCAACATTGAATATTGTTCTTCCATCATAGCCTCCAGTCCATTTATGTTGACTTATATATACAGTCGAATAATCAGAAACCTCAGTATCTAATTTACTTCTAGCACTGTGTTTGTACGTGATTCGTATTTTGATATCTGTTTGAAATGCAACAAAATATACATTTTGATGTGCTGGAAAAATATTGTAGCTCATTATTTCAAATTTGTGCCTCATTGCTTAAACTCCTAGCGAGGATCAGGCTCGAAATCGATAAGTTTCCATGGAAGCATCACAATTTTTTCAGCGTTTGAGATCCATCTACTCTAAACATATGCTTTCTTAACTCCTTCAAAATACATCTCATCTTAATTTATTTCAGTCGATGATTTATTGAACAACTCTTGTTAAATATTGTTTAAACTAACTGCAGATATTTCTACTTCAAGATGACCATTGCATGTTAGGTGAATATCTTATGTTTTGAAACTTGACCAAAGTAATTCCTATTAAAAACATTAGAGAAACTATTTATCTTGACAACCAAAATACTACTAAACAAGATACAATTAACCAAAAGATCCAACCTTTCAAATGACAATAATGGTTCCTGATTTAAGCACAAAACTAGTAATCCTATCGATCCTAGGATTTGACTGGTGCTTTATTTTATTGAACTCAGAGGGATGAATGGCGAAGTTAATTTCGGCAGGAAGGGAAAAATACCGGGAAGTCTTACGATCTGTCAATCCACATAAAATCTACAAAAATGTCCAGCTACAAACTTTTTACCCACTTCAAGGTAAAAAAGATGATAATTCATAAGTTCAAAAAAAGTAATAGTCCAAAACTTCTTTTTCACTTAAATCCAAATTCAGTAATCCGATTCTTCCAAAAATGTAGAACAGGTCTACTCTCCTCGAAAGAGAATAATTAATTCTTTATTACAAACAAGAGTTTAAAGACATCGGGGAATATGCAAAAATGTGATGCAAAACACAAAATACAAAAGTAAGATATGGCAGAAAATAACAAAAAAGAAAATAAGCTGATTCTCAAAAATATCGTGCTCTTGCCTAATACTCGTCTTACCTAAAACGCTATCATGTAAGCTCAATCGACAGTATTACCCGGTTGATAGAGAGCTGTGGACACCTAAGAACATTCCAAATGTCAGGTATCTAATTTTTATTTACTATTGACCTAGGGAAGCAGTTCTATCAGCTGGTTTATCTGTGGAAAATCATGCCTTACATTAGCGACCATATCTGTTGGTCGAATAAGAATCTTTGTAAAATTTGCATTCCCAGACCACATCAAAGCATCACCAGCCACACCATACCGACCAGAAATACCATGCAGGTGTCAGCAGCAAATAGGCCGCCTGAAATATTCGTTCTTACGCTTCTTGTAGAAGAGATAAGTTCCATTCTGATCAGAAAAATAATGGGACAAAGCAAAAGGCCAGGCGGTAATATATGACAGAGATATAAGATGCACGTTTTTCACCTCTGTCCGAACTTTGAAGAATAGCTTCATCTTAGCCCATTTCTAAATGAGACTCTCTTGCTTGTAACCTCGACTCAGCATCCATATATTTAAAGTTGCAAACCAAATCAGAACTCAAGATACTTAACTAATCTGTTTGTCTAGTGCCCAACAATACTATCCGAAAGCATGAACTTGTTTCGTTGGGTGCCAGTCTGTAATTCCATGACTTCCCTATTAATCTTTACTCTGGTACTGTTTCCTATCTTTTGGAAAGGTGTCCACCACCCCGACAATCAAAGATACTCTTTCTGTTATTCTGCCTTACCAGATACTGCAGTTTAGTTATGGTTGAACCGCAGTTTAGTTGTGATCACAAGTTGTTTTCCTAATAGGCCGGTTTATATTGTTAATTAATATCCCCGGTGGCTCGTTTCATATGGTTACTTGTGTAAAATAACGTTCCCTATAAGAGGGCATAGAAATAGTTCTGTCTTTCGCGCTAAGTAGTGGCGTACCTTTTGGTGTGCTGTTTCGTATGGGACAGGGTTCGTTGATGCTTGTTGCTTGTTAAATAGACAGTGGTCCCCTGCTTCATTTTTTGAATGGTTTCTTTCGATTTTACCAACATACTACCTTTCTTGACATGCTTTTTTGCTTCGCTCAACTTCTCATTCGATAAAGGAACTAGCCTTTGTGGGCTTATTTATATTCATGCAGCAATTGTTTGCATTTTTACAGAATAGTTGCAGCTTCTTTTTGTTCCGTTTTATTCTTATTCGTGGAATTACGATGCTGATGCTTTTGTTGACGATTATATTGTTGTTGCTCTTGATAACGATTGTAATAGTTGTGTGCGATGATTGTTTTGTCCCTGGTAACATTGAGGCTGCTATAGCCTTTGCTTTACACGTAGAACTACTGCATTGACGGTAGAGCAAATGTTTTCGGCAACGAAACTCTTTATTTTCTTTGGCTCTCTCTCATTTAACCCCTGTTCGTTCAACAAAAAAGAGCCGCCCTTTCACATACACTTTCTTAGTGCCTTCTCTAACCAAGACCATATTCTTTTTAGACGTCATATACAAATATTTATGTAAAATGTGAAAACAACACTCTTGCGACCCATAGCTGTGTGAAACATTAACAACAGTAAATACTGGGGTTATACCGGGTGGCGACATAGACCTGAAACTCAGCTTGAAAAATGAGACCTCGAATAATAATAATTTGAGAAGAGAAAAGACAATTGAAAGTACCCGTAAGATGTCATGTGATTGAAGACGTCTAAAGAAAATAACCTTTCGAAGACAAAAGCAATACTAAAAAAAAAACACAACAATATTGTTGTAAACTTCAACTCAGCCGCGATGGAGCAGACCTACGATCAAAGGCTTTCTTCTCTACCTGTGACAAACAGTTTTTTTTTATTTTATGCTTGTTTTGTTTTGTTTTTTCAGACACAGTTTCACACGAACCACACCATCCAATGTGGCTTTCCATTTATAAGACAGATAGGGTGTGATTTAAGGGATATGTGGCTGCTATTTCTAACAATAAATATGTTGTGCTAGCATGCAGACGCTCCATGGTGACAGGTAAGGGAAAATAACAGGATGAAGTGGTAAAAATGCTGTAAGATTACTGGAGCGACAGGAGAAATATTATACTGACGTCATTGACAATCAGTTGCACTGAGAGAGTTTTGATACCAGAAATAGATTAATCACGTGATCGATGAAGCATCCAACGATCAGCAAAAATAAACTACGTCATAAAAAATGTATTTGTGTATGTGTCTGCATAAACACACACATTCACGCAAGCATATATACATGCACACACACACACACACACACACACGCACACACACACACACATACAGATGCAAACATATCTGTGACCGTGTGTGCTCATGTTTCTATTATATTTCTGTGTATGTGCATATGTTGTCGTCTCTTTCAATGTGCATGTGTGTATGTTGGTATTTGTGTGCGTGTGAGTGTGTGCATCTGTGTGTGTATGTGTGTGTGCATGTGTACCTTATGAGTATTCATAGGTGCGTTAAAATGAGAGTATGTGTAAATGTATGTCTGCGTGTGTGAGCGTACGTCTCTGTGTGAGTATATGTGTGTGTATACGTGTGAGTATATGTGAGTGAGCATACGTGTTTGTGTGAGTATGCCTCAGTGTGTAGCCATGCTTCATGGTTATGTAATCTTCAGGTACAGAATTTAAAATTAGATTACTTTGAAAGTGTGAAAATTTGAATAACGAAAACTCATTTCCAAAGATTATTATTACCATTTATTCGTGTTTACTAGCCGAGTTTCAATGTGACCTTTTGTTGTTCTTCATTTTAACAACAACAATTAACCTTGAGCAAATAACACTGGGGAGTGGAAACAAGTTGAGCTTGTATTTGTTTTGTTATTGTTATTGTCGTTGCTTCTCTACCTGATTTATATTTTTTCATTCTTCATTTTGTCACTAATTTTTTTCTGATCTTACAGAAAGTGAGTAGTTTATATCTCAACAACTGAAGAAAGGTAAAATAAAAGCACCTTTATAAACAAGGTAAGCGGTGATTCCTGGTTGAAGATATTTCACATCGTTCAAAGAACTAACGGCCTTAAGAAAGGTATGAATGCCACGCAGTCTCAGTCTGTTCAGCAATAGACGAATAGCCTTCTTATTAAATAAGAAATCAATATTATAGAAGCAATAAAGGCGGAGAGCTGGCAGAATCGTTAGCACGCCGGATAAAATGCTCAGCGATATTTCGTCCGTTTTTTAAGGCAGCCAGATAGCAAAATCGTTAGTACGCCGGGCAAAATGCTTAGCGGCATTTCATCCGCTTTTACGATCTAAGTTTAAACTCCGCCGAGGTCGACTTTGTCTTTTATCCTTTCGCAATCGATAAAATAAGTACCAGTTGAGCACTGGGGTCAATATCATCGACTAACCCCTCCCCTGAAATTGCTGGCCTTTTGTCAAAATTTGAAAGCAATATTACAGGAGCAGGTGATTAGTTGTAGGCATATTTTGAGTTTTCTATATGCACTAAAACTGATGGTTTTTATCTATTTTCTATTTCCATTGTCCTTAAATTTTCTCTGAATTTACTATCTGTGTCAAATTAGCAGTTCTGAGTTCCAATCTCACAGATGTCACATTTTTATTCTTTCAGATTTTATTAGTGCGACATAATCGGAAATGCAGAATTTAGTGAAAAACTAACAGATTTAAGGACCAGTCGATACATTAAGTGATGTGTAATAAACTTCCGGAGCCGCCAACAAATTTACGGATCAGCAAACAAATTTAGCGAGCTGCCGACAAACATATCAAAAATCTGATTGAGGGAAAATACCAATGTGGAATGTTTTACAGATATGCAATGCGGCAGCGTCCCACTTATGTAATATAGTGAGTTTAAAATCGTTTAATTGAGATTATTCATGCAAGTTGTAGACAAAATCTCCCTCGATTGGTGCTTAAGGATAGGATTAAGTCGGTTAAGTCAGTTAAGTCGAGAAAGAGGGTGGGAATGAGAGAGCGTTGCAGTAACAACAGCTTCAACAACACCGGAATAAATAAGTGAATGGTAGAAAAGTAATCGATGCGTATTTCATTATTAGCTAACCTATCGGCTTAAAGAAGGGTCTCACTTGTGTAATAGAAGGAATTGAGAAAGCTTGTGATTATTCATGCAATTAGAAAGCACAAACTCCCTCTAGGAGTGTTTAAGATTTAAAAGAGGACGGAGAAGAATAATGACTGCATTTAGAGAATACAGTCTTACACACAAAGATACGTTTACCACGGATGCAGTAAATTAGGAGTTTTCTGGAACAAGAAAACTATTATTAAAAAAAATTCACTATATGACTACAAAAATATCTAGTGAAAAATGATCGAAGATCATATCTGTGTGCGTGTGTGTGTGTATGTGTGTGTGTGTGTGTGTGTGTGTGTGCGTGTGTGTGTGTACGTGCGTGCGTGCGTGCGTGTGTTTGTCTATGTATATGTATTTCTCTCTACCTCTCTCTGTATAAACACACACACACACACATACGTAGGATGTTCGGACTAGATTTGATGAATTTTTTTTTCTACCTTTTTTCAGGTATAGCTGTGATGCTCCCCTACTACTGCTCGTGACCAAAGATGCGCATATCGGAGCCACCAAAGAATATGCTCAACTGGTTAAGGTCAAACCACTGACAAGCAAATCTGTGGTATTGAGCAGAATATTTGCTGTAGCCCATCTTTTATACCAAAACAAAACAATGTACATGATAACACTTCCAATCAGTTAAGATCAGAAACCATGAGAGCTACTACCTGGTACTGCATCAGGGCATTTATTATTATTATTATTATTATTATTGTTATTATTATTATTATTATTATTATTATTATTATTATTATTATTATTATTATTATTATTATTATTATTACTATGTTAAGACGTATGCTAGAAGAAATCTACAAGCCTAAATATGTAAAATCAAATTCTATTATTTATATTAAAATATGTGAAAAGAAAAATTATCTCTAAGTAGCTTTATATTTGTGAAAACATGTACTGGAATACCTTTCGGGGATTTTATCTTTTAGCATTTGTTTCAAGCACAATTTATCATCGCAGAAAAAAATATTTCAGATCTGGTGTTTTATTTTATATTGTTCAGTTTGAAAAAAAAGGTATTGGTTAAAAAACAAAACTTCGATATTTTGTATTATGATTTTTCAATTGTATTTATCTCAACAGCAATCAAGATAAATGGGTAGAAATTAATAGGAAGAAATTCGAAAACTGATAATTTATTTTTGTTGCCGTTATAAGAAAAACAAAAAAAAAAGCTAAAACAAATATTTGAAAGAAAGGAAAACCTCCATTTCCAAATTTTTCCTCCTTGTCGCCCAATCGACTGTCAGTAAATATTGGTGAAGTAATGACACTGCAAATGTCACAAATCGGTGTTCAAGTCACCATATTCCATACATTTCAGAGGTAAGTATAACATGCCTATACTAAGTAATAAGTACAAAGGATTTACATCCTGTTCATAATCCGTAAATCTCCATAATCTTTACACATAATATTGAAATCTTTAACAGGAACAAACAAGATAAATTCTAAACACCGTGTGTCGTTCGTCAGCTACCAATCTAATCACTAGACTATCGCAGCTGTATGTAAAATACGTATCGGAGTATGTATGTATATAAATTTCAGGCCTTGTGCCTTGGATAGAGAAGAATCGTCCGAACACCACTAATGCCCCTTGAATTAGCAACACATGAACATGTGGCTACGGTGTAGCGAAGGCGAAAAGTGTCGCCTGACTCTGATACTCTTAGAGACGCTATAAACCCGCATCCGAATACAACACGTCCTACCACTGCCACTTTGTCTAACAAAACCAGTAATGTGCTAGATACTACCGTTGAGTTTCATAGTGCAGGTTTTCGTAATGCTAACAGGCTTGGTCCCGGAATAAACACCATCCACGCTAACTGTTTTAGAATAAGCCCGCTCACCAGCAATAACTAATAAGCCCGACTAAATTCAACACACAGATGCCAATCCTCCCCATTTTGGTAAGTGAGGTTAGCATCCCTGTTTCCACCTGTAGGATTAATGATAGCATAAACCACAATGGGACCTATAAGGGGCAAGAGTTTGCCGCCCATAAGAAAACTTGTAATTTAAGGGTATAGCGAAATTTTCCACTGAAGAGCAATTGCTTGCGTTATAATGATGTGTACATGTATACTAAGATATTAAAGTTCTCTAGACATATATATATATACATGCATACACACACACACAGACAAACACACACACGCCACACACACAGACACACACACACATACACACACCTATGTTTGCATAAGCGTGTATATATATATATATATATATATATATATATATATAT
>NC_068982.1:151150215-151176897 GCF_001194135.2 Octopus bimaculoides | reverse complement strand
TATATATATATATATATATATATCAAGGGTTGAATAGAAAGAACACAAGGAAAAAGGGTCGCAAAGTGTCCCATGGACAAGCCTTGCTATATTGTCGTGGCGTCTATTATATTCCGTCTGGGCTAGTGGCGTACATTGGCTGGTAATTTGTCATACGAAATCACCATTTTGCCCACAGATTCTGCACTTATCACTTTCTGATGCGCTGTCTACTCTATATGTAGTTTGGTACATATAGTCTGTCTGTGTCACGTTTTGGGTGGAGTGTCCCATATCTAGTCAGCAACTTCCTTGTCTTTCTGTCTAAGCTGTTTAGTTCGTCTACTGTCCATGTGATTACCGCTGCCCCATATCTAAGGAGTGAAACCGACCAGGTGTTGATAGTTTCAATCTTATTCCGCCCATTAATTTCCACTTAAGGATCAGTCTCAGTCTTCGCAAGTACTCCACCTTAAATTTTTCCGTCATTTCTTTCTCCATCAATTTATCCATTTCCAATATCCTCAAGTACTTATAGCCTGTCTCTTCTATTTGCTTCATAGCCTCCCCCGACGGTATCGCTAGCCCTTCCATACATTTCATTTTGCCACTCTTCAAGACTAACACACCACACTTTTTCAGTCCGAACCCCATTCTGATATCAGCGCTGAAAGTATACACTGTATCAACGAGGCAACTGACTTGGGATTCATCTTTACCATAAAGTTTGAGACCATCCATAGCAAAAGATTGGTACGATCACAAACCCGAAGGCATAATCGAAAATGATAATGCAAAGTTCCTGTAGGATTTTATGATTCAGTGCGACCATGAGATAAAGAATAGGAATCCAGACATAGTCTAATTTGAAAAAGAAAGCAAACTATTTCGGATCATACATATAGAATACTCAGCTGACAACAGGGTATGCGATAAGGAAGAAAGAAATGTCGATAGTTTTGATAGGCTAGCTTGAAAGGTAAAGCAGTTGTGGTCAATGAAAACGGTGGTAGTGGTACCAATAATTGTCGGAGCCCTGAAAACAGCGAGGAAAAAATCTCGAGAAGTACATGGAACAAACAGGGGCTACAATAAGGGTGGAGCACTTGCAGAAAACAGCACTGCTTGGAACCGCTCGAATACTCCGGAAGGTGCTCGAAAAATAAGGGTTGTTACCTTAGTTCACTGGTAGTGAACATCTGACACCGTAGTACATCTCCAGCGCTAGAAGCTGTGCAAAGCAATAATAATAATAATAATAATAATAACAATAATAATAATAATCCTTTCTGCTATAAGCACAAGGGCCTGAAAGTTTGGGGGAAGGGACTAGTCCATCACGTCGACCCAGTGTTTCACTGGCACTTCATTTATCAACCTCGAAAGGATGAAAGGCAAAGTCAACCTCATCTGAATTTGAACTCAGAACATTAAGATGGGCGAAATGCCGCTAAGCATTTCGTGCAGCGCGCTAACAATTCTGCCAGCTCACTGGCTTAATAATGATCCTTTCTACTATAGGCACAATGCCTTGAATTTTGGGGAATGAATAAATTCGATTACCTCTACCCCAGTGCATAACGGGTACTTAATTAATCGACACCGAAAGGATGAAAAGCTAAGTCGACCTCGGCAAAATTTGAACTCAAAATATAGCGACAAACGAAACACTGCTAAGCATTTCACTCGGCGTGCTAACGGTTCTGGCAGCTGACCGCCTTAATGATAATAATAACAATAACAATAATAATAATAATAATAATAATAATAATAATAATAATAATAATAATAATAATAATGATAATAATACCTACGCAAAACACTTTCAATACAGTAACCATAAGAGCACCACAGCAAACCACAGCACATACCCAAGGCGCACAGAGCTGCGCTCGGTAGTGAAGTGAAAGCACGTTATAAAAATAAAACTACTGAACAATAATAATAATATTAATGGTTTTAAATTTTGCCACAAGGGCAGCCATTTTGGAGGAGGAGATGAGCCGATTACATCGATCCCAGTGTTTAACTGGTATTTAATTTATCGACCCCGATAGGATAACAAGCAAAGTCGACCTCAGCAGAAACTGAACTGAGA
Organism: Octopus bimaculoides; assembly: GCF_001194135.2. Classification (NCBI taxonomy): domain Eukaryota; kingdom Metazoa; phylum Mollusca; class Cephalopoda; order Octopoda; family Octopodidae; genus Octopus; species Octopus bimaculoides. The sequence continues at coordinate 151,174,820 of NC_068982.1, read as the reverse complement.
TCGTAGCGACGGGCGAAATACTGTTATACATTCCGTCCAGTGCGCTAACGATTCTGCCAGCTCATCGCCTTAATAATAATCGGAGACCCCCTTCGGTCACGAATGACCATGGGATTGCACCTAGAAAGTTACCCTCCGAAGCACAAGTCCGAGTAAGGTTGTTTATGGAAGACCAGCAGTCACCCATGCATACTATCCTACCCTCTCCACGCCACCCATGTCATCCAAGGGAAAGGGAAAGACTGATACAGCTTGGCACCGGTGACGTCGCAACTCATTTCTGCAGCTGAGTGAACTGGAGTAACGTGAAATAAAGTGTCTTGCTCAAGAGCACAACACGCAGCCCGGTCCGGGATTCGAACTCCCAACCTCAGAGTCGTAAGTTCGATGCTCTAGCCACTGATCCATATAATATATTATTATAATAATAATAAATGCTCTGATGCAGTACCAGGCAGTGGCTCTCATGGTTTCTGATCTTAAGTAATTGGAAGTGTTATCATGTACATTGATTTGTCTTGGTATAAAAGATGGGCTGCAGCAAATATTCTGCTCAATACCACAGACTTGCTTGTCAGTTCTTTGACCTGAATCTGTTGAGCATGTCTCTTAGTGGCTGACGATATGTGCATCTCAAAACACGAGCAGAAGTAGCCAAGTGTTGAGAGGAATTCTTTGGGGGTTTGGATAATTCACCTGGAAACACGGGCGTGCAGTTCAACATCCTTAAACAACCGTTATTCAGGGACCTTTTGAATGAGATGGGCTACTCAGCCTGAAGAAAATTCCAACTGGGTTCCACCTGCAAGGTCATGCGCTGTTAATCTTGATATGAGATCACCACTGTCGTGCACATATGCTTGTGATGCATGTGCTTGGTGTACCCTTATCAGACGGTTAGTCATGATGAGTATATTGGGCTTCGTATATTTTACCCCAGTGTCACTTTGATGGCATGCACTGCTCTCTCACATAATAATAATAACAAGAAGAAGAAGAAGAAGAAGAAGAAGAAGAAGAAGAAGAAGAAGAAGAAGAAGAAGAAGAAGAAGAAGAAGAATAGATGCATAAATATATATTTATACATATCGGTGTAAATTGATATATATATATATATATATATATATATATATATAGATAGATAGATAGATACATAATTATTTATACACACACACATATACAAATAGAGAGAGAGGGAGAGGGAGAAAGAGGGGACAGGGAGAGAAAAAGAAATGATAGAGAGAGGGAATCATAGCTTGAAACACACAAGGAAAATAGATCGAGAAACATAGTGTAATTTTGTTTGTGAAATTATCATTTCCTGATTTAGAACTAATGTTTTGATCTCCAGCTCTAGGTCTGTTCTCTTCATACTCCTTCACCACAAATTTCCACCACGCCTTAATTATATTTTCAAGATAATTCGAAATTAACAAAAATAATTTCCTCTTGTAATTATCATAAATCTAATTAACTAGCTCGTTTCTATTATGTCATTTACTTTGCTTTCTTCTTTTTCTTCACCTTTTACGACTACTGTTACTACTACTACTACCGTCACTGCTGCGGCTGCTACTGCCACTTCTCATTCTTATGGATCTTCTTTTGTTTTTTTACTTTTATTTCTTTCGCTAACGTCTTTCAGCCATTTTTTAACATATTCTGCCCTTCTCTTCTTCGCCTTTCTGCTTCGCTTCTTTCTCTTCCCTGCATTCATATCTGTATATATTAAAAGCACTGCAGATCGTTAGGATAAGCACAAATATACGATAAATTTTGGAGAATCTGTCTTAAGCAAGCTCACATTCAGCAGAATTTAAATGCTCAAATATTGGTTTTCCCTTCTGTAGCTACATATATTTAATACATACATAGAGACAAATATTGACACGCATATACATATGCACACATTCATAACCCTTTCTGGTTCGGCATTTAGTTGATTTCGAACAAAGGATTGCAAATACTCTTAAAACTAATTGGAGAAGTAATTAGTCGCTCCTGTCTGAATATTACCCATGAATATGAACATGAAATAGTGAGACACGAAATTTCGTAAGCTGGAGATATCTAATGTATTATATATTTAGTGTATAGAATGTATTGAGTTCTAAGATAGAAATCCAATCCAAAGGAAACAAATGATGCAAAAAGAATTGAAGGAGCGATTTTATGGAGAAACTGAAAATTTTATCTGCTGAAATTAAGAGCGTGGTACTATTTCAATGTTTAAACACAGTGGTTAAATTAGCAATAAATAACACCACAGTTAAATTAATTAACGATAAATAAACAACTCAAGACCAGATCAAGATAAAGGAACGGTATTGTTAAATTGTACACAACCATTTTATAGATAGAGCTTGTTAAAAAAGGATGTGAATATTTGACATGTGTGCTTGATTTATTGATCCCGTTGAAAGGGAAATTAAAGTTTTCTCCTTCAGTCTTCAAAAAAGGGTGTTAGGCAACCGAAATAATACAGTTTTATAGAATTACTGCTGTTCAACCCAAGTTCAGCCACGACTGAATAGCCCTATAGTCAAAAATGTGAAGCAGTGACAATTCCGTCTTCATGTAAGGCATAATGCATGAAGGACTACATTCTCTAAAGTATCTTTCTATTTCTAAGACGTTATTACGTGATTTGAAGGAAATTTGGTTGGTATTTCTATTATTCTAATAGATCAGGCAACTGCGCTGACGTGCCCTGTTGGCTCGTGTTGTTGACGATATGATGTAGCATTATATCACCTCTGATTGTACACTCTATATAGAATCGGTTTATAAAAGAAATATGAGTTCGTATTCCGTTCAGGAATGTCTGAGGTTTTTTTATATTTTGATATGAGCCCTTCTAATACTTAAATCTTCAAAGAACGAACTCTGTTTGAAACGTAGGAATTACTTCTCATAACACAAGGAACTTATTTTATGTTACAAAACTGAACTGATCTCTGCTGACGTAAATCAAGCTGGTTCTAATACATTTTTGTAATGTGAATCCTGTTTAGAATCTGTACAGAATCATGTTTGCTGTTGTACAACCCCAGGTCCACCGTATTGAGTAGAACTGTAACCGAAAGAGTTCAAGTCGTAATTATCTCGTCTTGTTTTCGGGTATAAGATAGCAAGGACTACATACATTATCCAATGTCATCCACTTTTAAGATAATAAGACATGCTTTGAGATATATTTACTGTTATTTCTGTAGGTCAAGCGACTCAGTAGAGGCCTCTCTGGTTGACTCACCTTTCTTGCTATTAAAACCGAATAACTGGAAAATGAAAATAAACAAATAAATGACTTATTTCTAAGAGAATTTTTTTTTTTTTTTTCTAAAATAGTATAATCATTGATCAGAATATTAACACCATATTTTATATTTCTAACTATATCATGTTTTAAATTGGTATATTTCGTCTGCCATATTTATACATCTATAACGGTTAATATTGACTGAGATGAAAGAGAATCTGATTTGTTATTTTATAGAATCTAAATCAGTATCTTACGTTTCTAAATTCAGATTTACAAAATAACTTCCAGTAATATTCTTCCGACGGAGATTTTTTCTATTTTTTCTTGGTTTTAGCTACCACAACTAAGGCCATACTGGAGTATTCTCTTCAATATGTGCTTAGTCAAACAAAATTATCTTTTGTTTCTAGTTAGTGTTAGTTGTCGGACAAAGAATATAAATCCAGATTAACAGCTTTTCAGAATATTAGGCACTATACCTCGCGATGTTAATCCACCGGTTTCGTATCATTCCTTTCCAAATCTGCAATCTTAATTCAGACTGTCAAAAGTATTGATTTCCTACGATTAGCATCAGCTAGGCTATTGTGACTGAAACGGATTATAGAATGAATTGACAATTAATTATCTTTCTAGTACGGCTCTGGTAAGTAACTAAATACTGTAGAGGCTTAATTCAACGGCGTGCCGTTTCTACCAACTCACTTCTTTCCTCATTAATCCCCTAAGAATGTATTTCGGTTGGAGTCAAAGAATTGTATAAGGTATTTATAGCATCTATATTTTGTTCCTAACTTCTGAGTAAATACCTATGTTATCGGCTAGCTCCAACCACTAGCCCATGGATAGCTGTTTGTTCATTTCTACTCATCTGCCACTACTAAAATGATCTCTCCTTTTCTGAACCCCATATCTATATACCCCTTCTCCACAAAACGTCAGAACAACTCTCTTCTACTACGTTATTCATGTGGGGTCTTACTTATAGCAAACCCACCTAATCCACCTCCCTACAAACTGAAACGCAGTGTAATTCCTCTCTCTGCCCATGTCTTTCTTACAAACATCGGACTATAGTTGTTCAAACAAAATGTCACCAACTCACCCCCGTGTGAGAGTCATTTGTCACGCACTGAGCTCTTCCCCCAGTTCATGTCTAGCAATATGCTGATGTTGTATCACTCATGTACATCAAAACTTCCTGCTAAAGCAAAATAAATATTGATTCTGTTAAGACAATGATGTTAGTGTAGAGGCGGTTTCGTTAATTCGTGAATCAAAAGCAATAATGCTTCCTTTCTAAGCCATTTCCTAGAATAACTTCCTGAACTGTAGAATCAATAATTGGATGTTAAATATAATCAATATCAAGTAAAGGACGTTAATCCATGAATCGGGATTTCACATCTCGTTATAAACCGAGTTCTGTCTTCATGAACAAAATCGAACTTTAATTGGGTTCATGCCTAATCAAAGATGTTATAAGAAAGCAAAAGTCAAACAATGTTAAATCTTGATTGCTTGGTTGGTAATTTGTGATTTTGTGTCTTACTCGTTCTACTTCGTTTCGTGACAATTTCACTCTGTTTACCATTCAGAAGGATTTAAACCAATTGGCTGCTATTTGTAGCAGATCCTATAGGCAACCACTTACACATATGCAACCACATACTATAGGCAACCACTTGCTAGAAATAACGGCCAAGTCTCCCCACCAATTAGACTCTACAGTCTTTAATAATAAAGATAGACATAATATAGCCTTAGACAGGCACCTAAAAAGACGTGGGTGTCTGTCGAAGGCTAAAATGCGTTTCGCTATGTGTCTGCTTGATCCGAGATGATTTGAAGCTAAAGAACAACGTTGGTAATTATCAAAATTCTATTTATATGGTATAATCTGTGCTTGTTGCCTATGTACATTTGCTTTGTACAAATCAGCGCGTGTTGTCTATATAATACTTCCGGTACATTTCTAAAACCACCTTTGTGTAAGTAAGCTTAATAAATTATTTAACTGGGCATAAATTACGGTAAATAAAAAAAAAAACGTAGTGACGTTTATGTATTTGATAACGGCTCTACCAAGTTGAAATTCGAAAGCGTGATATCATGGAGGTAATTCAAATACAGAAATTATGAGATGTGAAAAGGATATCCTCGTAAATTTCTGTAAAGTTCACTCTTTCTAACCTTTACATCTCACGTTCTCCGTATATTTCTTACAGGCAAATGTGATCAGCTTAATTTTTTAAGCGTTAATTTGAGTATGGTTCTATCAATTAATTTTTCTATATTATTCATGTAATGTCATTTCAGTAATCATTTCATTAAAAAAAATTCTATTGTCAGAATTCGATCCCTGAAGCTGTATCTTGTAACGGTTTTATATATAATTGTTTTGCTCTTCGAATAAGCTAGTTATGTTAGTGCACAGAACAGAGATAAAAAAAATAGGAAGCATTTTTCTTTCTTCTTCATTATTATTTCCGCATGACAAGATCGATTCTCAACACTGTCAAGAAATTTACTAGATTTTTTTTTTCTCTCGTTGTTCAAGTTTTCTTTATTTTCTTATCAAAAGCTTGTAGATGGTTGGAGGCAGAAGGTATTATCTAAGTGGATATCAACTCACAACTCTTAAGTCGAGAACTGTTATTAATACAACGTTTGTGTCTTCCTACATACTTACACTACGTATGTAACTATTGATGTCTTCAAATGTTTAAGAATATAAAGTTTTTGTTGTAAATAGTTAAGTAAAAACAAAACAGACAAATTTAGTTTTTTTTTTTACTTAATATCAACACTGACATCTGTGTTTTACGTCATCTAATTTCTGTCAGTTAAAGTATACATTTTAGATCAGTGAATTCCCATTTTTATCAAACACTTCTGAATATTTTGCCACCATTTGCCACTTGTTACTTCAAATGCTTAATTACCTCGTTTCGTATCGATAAAATCGCCTGTTCCGGTATTTTGTGGTTTAGCTACCGTGACGAAATAGGGAGATATAATGATCCGTATCGATATTTTTTCTTTAAAACAAAAACTCAAATATTCGATCTGTATAAGGCAAGTAATGCCTTGTAATGCATACTTTATTGCCATTTCCATAAAAATAAAAACAAAAGCAGTGCATCTGACAGTTTGGATTTGAGAAAGCAAAGGTAAAATACCTTCCAAGGCCTACATAGGACGGTGTAAAGCTTTGGTACTTCATATCAATTCAGTCATAGACTCTCACATTGCAACTAACAATAATCTTATGAATCATTGTTATTTTTAAAACTCGTTTTGTTCTTACTTAGATTTTACTTTTATGACTTCCTTCATTTGCGCAAAGATCCAGATGTGTAAGGAGTTTAATTCACAGAATCAATGCCCAAAGAGATAACTTTAATGGAGTCCACTAAAATTTGGACAGAAAAGCAACCAAATTAAATTATGCAAGAAAATCCATGTGATAATCTGATATTCCGTCAATTTTGCCATTCAATAACACTTAATAATAAAAGAGTTCTAGAAATAAAGATTTCTCATTGCAGTCTAAACGTATAGACGTTATAGTCTAAACGTGTGGATGTTATACGTACACTATATACATAAATGTTATAGTTCTAACATATAGATATAATCTAAGCATCTAAACGAATCTTTAAACTAATCTAAGAAAACATGAATAATGTAGTATTTATTGTAAGAAAACATAATTTTTCATTAAAAAGATTTTTTGTGAAAGAAATCGCTGTAAATGCCTCAAATCAATCTCAAAATCTTATAGATATTTGTTCTATCGATTTGATAATTTTAACTCGGATGAAAGACATTAGGAACAAAATAGTAAAGCAACTATTTTCTTGTAGCTGCACCGTCTATATTAATCTATACATTGGCAGGGCTGTGAAGATTAGACTTGGATAGAAATGTAAAATTATTTCTATTTTAGAAGAATGATAGAGTTGGATGATAAGGGATTATAAATTGAGCTTTAATAAAATAACCTTTAAAGACAAAATTCAGAATGATACTGCCAAGAAACAACGACTGCAAAAATTAAATACAGAATATGCATAAGGCGGTTTAGAAGAATGGTCAATGAATTTATGCTCTTAAACGGTTGGCTATTGGAGCATTTTAGTGAATAATCAAAGTAAGTATACCAATGAAAACGATAATTACCAAAACTTTAATCAATTTATCAAATTACTGATTGACATTTTTAGGTTGGGTATAAGTATATGCGCCGTTGAAGTGCTTCGCAACATACATCATTTGTCGGTATTTGCTCGGGTCGTCCCGTGCAACCTCCGAACAATATCTCAGTCAGTCCCCATTTCTGCGAGTTACTTCCTCATCCAAGGTAACCATGTGCTGCGTAGCCGACCAACGCGAGCCGCCACCACAGCCGGATCCAACATAACCAAACTGTCTGATCTGACGCTCCCGAATTATACAGGTAGCAGGACGCATACATATTTCTGAGTATAATCGTTAGTTGAATACGAAATCCGACCAATGGCAACTTAGGAGTTCAGGTGGTCCATAAGAGCCTCGGACAGTGTCCACGTCTCGCAACTATAGAACAAGATAGAGCAAGATAGAGAGGACAAAAGACCTGAAAAACTTAACCTTTGTCCCTCTACTCAGACATCAGCAGCGCCAAACTTAATTGACCAGGGAATTCACAACTGCATCAGTGCATATAAGTCTTCGGACTCGCGGCTATTAATCACACTGCCGAGGCAAGTGAAGCGGTCAACTACTTCGGCATTCTCACCTGCAACAGAAACAGACCAGATGGAGTCCCCCAGACAGCCAACGAAAGATTTAATCTTTGTCTTGCGGCAAGAAACTCTTTGGCCAAGTGGTTCCACTTCCTCATTTAGTGACAGGAGAGCGCTCCACTGACTCAACCAGAGTGACTGTATCATCAGCAAAATCCATGCCAATAATTCTAGTTTCACCAGTGAGTGCTCCACAACTCGATTGAGCCAACATCAGCCAAGTACCCAGTCCATTTATAAGCCACCATTGACTCAACATGAAGACCTTTATGTCATTATCCGATATATTAGAAATATCAGCCAAATTGCAATCCACTGCCTTACAAGAAGAGCAGGAAAGCTACATCCAATAACTTAAACATAGATTACTGTCCTAAAACAAAAAATAAGAAATGATAGCGGCTGTTATGTTTTTAATTGTTGGCAATTGATCACGTGTTTTGTCGGTCTGAGCTGATTAGAAACAACAATCTTGTTCCTAATGGCATAACAGTAAAAGCCAATTTAGTGATGGTATTTACTAACACAAATCTGGTAAATACTAATCTGTTTTAGTAGTAAATACAGTATTTATATCATCTTTTATATCATGATTATTTACTGGTTAGGTTAATTAACGTATAAGAAAATTATCGTTTTTATTGTTTAACTTTGAATATTATTATTATTATTATTATTATTATTATTATTATTATTATTTCTCTTTATCACAGGTTTTGTTAGAGCTCCTGGAGTCTTACATGTGTAGTGGGTTTTGTACCTGCAGCCTACCATAGCACGCTATCCATTCTTTTCAGCTATCTAATACTTTTTTGATTGTTCTGGCCGTGCCAAGGAGGCAAATCTTTTGTAACAGTTCTACTAGGTACTCTATTCCAATTTCCTTTATATTCCTCTTGATGCCTTCCGATATTGTTCCCAAGGACCCAACAATAATTGGCACTTTCTTCACCTTCTTCATTTTCCACGGCTAGGCTATTTCAAACTTAAGAAGGTTGTATTTATCTATCTTGTCGCCTTCCTTTTTGACTATTCGTGGGTCAAAGAGGCATGCAACATCAACTATATAGCATATGTGGTGCATCTTGTCCATCACCGCTAGGTCTGGTCTGTTACGTTTTGCTTCTCTCTAGCCCCCACTTTTCGCAGTTTCCAGTGTAACACTTTCGCTACCTGATCGTGTCGCCGCAACTTGTAGTGGTTTTGGGCAAGTCTGGGGTATTCGTTCGTGATATGAGCAATGGTTTCATCCACTCTATTACAGATGCAGCACAGCGGAGACACTTGCCCATTCTTGAGGTTAACCCTCCAGTTCGTAGCCAAAGCTTGGTCTTGCACTGCCGGTATAGTGCTATCGGTCTCTTTTTTTAGTGTTTCTTTCATCAGCCAATCCCACCTATTTTTTCCAGAAATCTCTGTTGTGGCTGCATGGAATTGATTGTGTAGTCTCTTCTTGCGTAATTCTTCTTCGTGTCCTTTTTGTACTTCTTCCTTTGTTTTTCCTTTTTTCTCTTTCAATATTCCCTCGTTCCTTACTGTCACTAGCAAGGTTTCCTTACTTTGGGCTTATTACTATTATTATTATTATGTTGTTGTTGTTGTATTTGAAAATAATATTTATCAAGTGAATAATTTTCAAATTGTGGGTGTCTATCGCGTATTTAGCATTCACATATTTCTGACATGAGGCAACACACTCGTTTTCATTTATCACCAATAGGAACTTCAATATCAATCACTACTTAGTAGCATAAAATCTAAATCCTATTACAAAATAGCAACTAAGTAATATCTTTCTCTATAAAACTCCAATAAGTTTAATCTAAGAACTTCAGTGAAGTGTTACAAATGAACATTGTGCTTTAATTCACTTAATTATTCTCAGAAATAAAACAAGATTCAAAACTTTTTTCACTATTATCAGAGTCACCTTCTCAATCCGCCATCCTTTCACCTCCAGATTTCCATTAATCTATGAATCTATTACCTATTATTGTTCGTCAATGATCATTGGGCAGTTACGACTGACTCATAATTTCTCAGCGCCTCCCATAGACATTTATTCACTAACATTAACACTTACCACAAACATTCATAAACATTAACTCTTTCCACAGACATTCAATCGCAAAGTCCCACACACATTTATTGACTAGCATCAACACATCCCACAGAAATTCATTTCTTAACACCCGTAACAATAATGCTAATTATTTCGAGTGAAATGCTGTTTGGGGAGGAGGGGAAACTATTATTCAAATTTACTTTTTAAAATACAAAGATGAATTCAACAGCAAAACCACGAAATGCTAAATAAGTTTAAATAAGCCTAACACAGTTTGAGGTACGTGTCGGAAAGACACCAAGATTTGTCAAAATATACAATAAAAGAATGGTAGATTTGGATAACAACAGAATCATTTTTATCTATGAAGGTTTTTTCTGCTTTATATAAAACTTGTTTAACAATAGTGCACTTTGAATTTTTAATCATACTTTTATTGTTAGGACGGAAGAAGTCGACGGAATTGTAAAATCTGTGGTGTGCAGTGCAAAATATTCAATAGCTATATCCCTTTATATTGAAAGCTGAAATCCCACTAAAGTTGCCTTTACCTTTCATCTTTCTGATGTCGATAAAGTAACGTACCATTCAAGTACTGGTATAAATTTAATTGTCTACACCCTTCTCTCGACCTTTACAGTCTTGTATATATATTACAAATTATTATTAGAGCTGGGGGGGTCGATCGAGATGGAGAATTGTTAGAAGGTTAGTTTACTTGCTTAGATCGGTTTGTCTGAAGTTTATTCTTAGTGAGTCGATAAAATAGATACCAGACATGTATTGATGTCGAGGACTGAGTCTTTCTGCGGCCAAATGTAAAGATAAAGACTTGTTATTAGATTTGATGAAATAACGTTAACTAAAAAGCTTTTTCGCACTGGATTAGTCCTTGGAATTAAATGAGGCTATTTCTGAATTATCACATGAGCTAAAAATTAATTTGTAAAATATTGTACGCAGTTAATTTCAGTTGAGGTTTGTAATTTTAATTATTGCAAAATCGATTAACAAAATGGTGGCCATGAGTCAACAGATTAAGGAGTATGAATAACTTGCTGTTATTTGGTAATGACATTGGTTGTTGTACATATGGCATGAGCTGCCATACCTGAGAACAAGTTCACTAACAATTTAATCATGGTGAGTGATGAATATCAATGAATAAAATATTGCGTTAAAATGTCAAACGGAGGAAAATGATTTAAATCATTATATTTTCATTTCAGGCCATTTTTATAATGAGTTCATTAATATGTTTAGGAATTAAATTTAAAAGTCAGGAATTATGCAATCATACGTTAGTAAGACAAAATTAATAGAAAGTAAATTCAAAACTATAACTTGCAAACTTTTCTCGAGAGCATTTGCAAAATATGTGAAGTAAAACGCATTCAATATGTTATACAACTGTATTGTATGCACTGTATATTCTCCAAAAGAAAAGCTTTACGATTCTTGCCAAACTTAGTGAACACAATGAAATGGTTTTAAATATTTTTGTGTAGAGAAAGCCAATAAGAAAATAGCATAAAAATAATATATCAAAACTTTCCTTTTGCAAAAATGGCTATTTTTATTCATGTATATATAGATGTTCAACCCTGGAAACTATGGATGAAATCTTCATTCATATCTAGGTGTATGCGAATGTATACTTCCCGAAAGATGGTGACATTGAACGAACTGAGTATTTTCACACATTTTTACCATAAGAGAGATTTTTTTTTCTCCACGCTAACGGCAGTATATTTGCCTTTAGTAGTTGAAATATGTTTGTCACATATTTCAACTAGTTTTATATTTAAGAGATGAGAAATTATGTACATTATTTACAATTGACGGATATTTTTCGATGTTGCTGTTGTTGTTGTTATTATTATTATTATTATTATTATTATTATTATTATTATTATTATTATTATTATTATTATTATTATTATTATTATTATTATTATTATTATTATTATTCAGGTCACTGCCTGGAATCGAACTCGGTATCTTGGGCATGTGGCGTAGAGGTTAAGAGCGTAGTGGTTAAGAACGCGGGCTACTAACCCCAAGATTCCAAGTTCGATTCCAGGCAGTGACCTGAATAATAATAATAATAATAATAATAATAATAATAATAATAATAATAATAATAATAATAATAATAACATCGAAAAATACCTTAAGAATGAGAACCCAGGTTCGAAATTTCCCCAAGACGCCTGATGAAGGCTGGAGGGTATATCAGCCGAAACGTTGTGTTAGCAACAAACAAGATGAGGATAAATAACCGTCCATTGTAAATAATGTAAATAATGTATATTTCAACTAAACTAAATTCTCCCCATACCTAAATACTGCTTTGTGCCAATGCCCCAGGCATTTAGGACAACATTAAAGGACGGAATACAGCACATAAATTGAAATCTACATCTCTCAAAAGAAATTCATAGACATAAAAAAATAAATAAATAGAATCCCTAATAAGGATGCATTCCACTTAGGGAAAACTCCACATACCATGCTGTCCTCAGTTTCTTTCCTTCTGCTTAAAGGAGTACACTCAAAGTAAGCTCATTCAGACTCACTTTCATCCACCTTTCCATAAACTCACTAGAAGACAACATCTTCCTCTCTACTTTCGCCTTCATCTTCAAGTAACACTTGAATAAAATCGATGAGAATTTGGTCAAATAGAAAAGAGAATGTTTTCAAAACTTTCAGAAGAAGCCACCATACAACCTCTTTCGCTACAACCACTAAACAGAGAAAGTTTTACTCCCATTCTCTGATAAAGGAAAGCAGTGACTTGATCTTCACTGCACACACTGCGGGCAGCTGGATTCGCCCCACACAACATAGCAACTGTTCGAGACCAGACCACAAGCTGCTAACGCACGGACACTGAACAGGTTCAGCTTCTAACGCTTCCATTCTTGAAGTGCTTATCCCGAAGAGGTAATGCCTACCCTGTAGGAGTGCTATCCCAAGGACTTTTGAAAGTTGCCCATAGTCCTCGATCTGAAAGTCCTCCAGAAGAGACTCCTCGGACTGTTCTTATCGATGCCCAGAGTCAATCCCAGGTTATCCTGCCCTCAACTTAACCTCAATAGAAAATTTGAGTTGTTTTTTCCGCTAAAGACTTTGTCCAGCTAGTAAAATACTGTGAGTACCTGGCAATATTCTCGATGACAAACGCTCAATCTTGGACCACGCTTGTGTCATGACTACAGCTCGGGCAAGGAGAGGAACTGATGAAAGACGTTTTGCACGAAAGACACTGTCGCTTTCGATGTCGTCCTTGATACTATCGCAGTGATCCAGATATTTCTGCGTCAGCGTCAGCGTCAGCGTCAGCGTCAGCGTCAGCGTCAGCGTCAGCGTCAGCGTCAGCGTCAGCGCTTGCTGATGCATCATTATGGATAGCATCCCGAGACAATAACAGAGTGGTTGTTGACAGCAGGTGGATTTTCTGACCAACGTAAGTTGCCCTTTTCACAAGAAAGGGGGAAACAAGCGCTCCGATCTAACCAAAAGTTTCTTTGGACAAGGTACGACGGTCAAGCGGTAGTATACAACTGAGACGATAAATGCATTATTAGATACTCCCGCCCAGCCTTCCAGAGACATTTCTAAGCCCATTTCTAAAGAGACTGACTACCCTGTTTGCGAGCCCTTCTCAGTTCCTGTCTACCTAGATGTTTGATGCGAACCAGGCTCTGCGCAACTTTAACCGATTCTCAAACCGCCAGAAAAATTGCTGCTGTCAGCATGGATTTGCCTCACCAAGTGCCTAGTCATAAGCCCACTAGTTTCACAAGTTACATACATATGCATTTATCTAATAATTCTTCCCTTAAGTAACGTTCGCGTAGGGTTTTTATGTGAAATTGATTTATTTTGAAGGACTGTTAGATGCTTCAAACATCTTAATCAAATATAAATAACCCTAACCCTAACCCTTGATGTTTCTTTAATTTCAAATACATAAGTCAATAATAAAACAGATAAACTGCAACAAACATCCAGAAAGACAATTACCTCTTCCTAAAAAAACCTTATAAAATGTAGGCTTAGCCTAGAATTTAGATGTCTTCAACATGTTAGTGAGTCATTCAAAGTCGAGAGTCACGAGAAACAGCCAGAAATAAAATTGTTTCTTCCAACAAATATTCCTGTAAGATGCATGAATTAGCCCAGAATTAGTTACATTTCCACAATATGTTGAGAGCTCATTTGAAAACGACATTTTATCATAACATTAGTCATATAGAATTATTATTTATGGAATGAGGATCGTATTACTGCAAAGTAGAGGGCCAATTTTTCTAGGGCGGGAGATATTATATAAGGGAAGCTATTTGAAGTGATTTCAGCTTGCAACTAAGATTTATCTTACCGACTCCTGGATAAGTGAAAAACGAAGTTGGCCCTGGTGAGACTGAAAGTAGAAAAGATGTTACCTAATCTGTATAATATAAAGAGTTTATATTTATTAAACAGTATAAATACTAATTTTAAAGTAACAATATGTTGTCCTATTCTGTACTAGATCGGTGCATTTAAAGCTCAATATCATTTACATCAAAATTTTAACATCAGCAATAATATATTCGTGACAAAACTAGAGCCTGCCTTCCCAAATATGTAACAATTTAATGCACATAAATAGTTATCCTTCTTGAGAAGAAATTTATTTGAATAATCTAGTGAATGGGAAAACACGATAGGCTGATTGCATGTCTAAATCTCATACGTTAATGGTTTGGTGATTGTTAAAGCCAAGCAAAACCAACCAACAATGTAGTTACTGAAAAATGGGATGGTGTGAAAAAGTGTCTGATAATGTTAACAAAATAGGTTAGTTGGCATAAATCAATAACGCTAAATTTTATAGCAGTATGGCTGGGTCATACTGGATTGTGACTTGTTTTCTGTGTTGATGCTAATGGTAGTAAATCGTTGAAGTATTTTGGGAATTGTAGTTATTGCCTCTTACAGACTTTCTAAATCGTTGCTAAACTTACTGTTAAATACAGAAAATACAACGAATGTATTTATAGCAATATTAGTTTTGCAAAAGATATTTCAAGAAGATTGGTTTTCTGTTATACAGTTTGTTCAATACGTTATTCGGGAGTGATTTATTATGCAAAAGATCCAGAAGTAATATGGATGTCTATGGAAATCCGAATATCTGCATAATTCATAGATTCTTTTCTTTTACCAAAGAAAAAACTTAAGCAAACATTAACAAAATCGAAAAGACAGAGAGCATAATTGTTACATTCTCATATGGTATAGACAAGGGGTTAGCAGAGCTAAATATCTGATACATATGTGTGTGTTTTCGTATGTATGTGTGTATATACACATTCAAACACATGTTGAGCAACTGATATATTGCAAATATCATGTCAATTGATAATCCGTTGTCTTTCTTACAGTGTACAAATTGTTACAGCATTATTGGAAAGATATCATATTATAAAGTTTAGAGAAAGAGTTAAAAATTATTACAGAAATCAAATCGTTCTTTTTGTACCAAAGGCAATAAATTTTATATTGTGGATATCTAACACAGTTTTGATAGAGTAGGCCTCTGGTCAAAGGTATCCAACTATGAATACCTTGTCTTTTTCTAGGTATAGAATAACTGAGGCTACATTATCCAATGTAATCTTCCATTTTAAGGCAATAGGATGTTATTTGAGGAAAGGTTTTCTTGGTCGGGTGACCACATACATGTTCCTTTGTACAGCAGCTGTCTGAGTTTCAGCGTTGGTTACTTGATGAAATTCAAATTATCCACACAAATTCAATGATGACATTAAACATATGCAATAACTAACAGAAAATTACATTTTTAATGAGAACATCAATAAAAAATTGTTAGAATTAAATACGAAGAGATACCTGTTGCATCAAACACAATCAGTGAAGTGGGCGTGAACATAAATAAAGCACAAGGCTAAGCCATTTTCATTAAAATTACGTCCATGAGAAGACTAATCATTAGCTTAATTACTGTGGCTGGTCAAGGAAAAGAAATGAAATAACCCATTAATTATAATTAATTAAAATTCTGGGGTAGTGGTTGTCTCCCTTTCTCGACTTGACCAGAGGCAGTCATTAAAATAATTATTGTCTCTTCACTTAACTCTAAAATTCCTGCCGTGCGGCATTTTGACCAAACGCTGTACAAAATTAGCCCAGTATAAAAATATAAAAAATGGATCGTTGTTCTACGTTGTAAATGTGGTGTTGATGAATTTTACTTGTTGCCATGTCTTTTCAATTGCCAATATAATTTAAATATACGAAAGTTGATGATACGTGTTTTCACATATATCAACTCCTGTGTATTAAACTTCCGAATTAAATCAATAATATAAATAATCATTAAGGAATAATGACACCAAATTCTATACGGGTATATCATTAAACTTTCATTGTCCTTCATGTTAGTGCCTGTTTATAGAGTAATAACGAAAACTGTAAGTATTAACTGAAAAATTTATTTCAAAAATAATTCTACAGAAAGAATTTGAAAAGTAATACTTTAAACTTTTCACTATCGATTATTAAATATAATAAATATAGACAGTCATGATATTAAATAGTTAGTTCAAGAAACATAACTATTGGCGCTATCAAGTACTCTATATAATAAATATAATGAATATATTAGTAAATATCAAGTATCCAGCTCGATAAATAAAACACCATTACTGGTATTCATATTAACAAGCATTAAATATAATGACTATAAGAAGTAGTGTTTTCAGACATTCGATGAAGGTATTGACGTTATTATTGAAGTATTATTGTTATCAAGTACCTAGTAAATAAATAAAGTATTTGTGCTATTAAGTATTCAGTGTGATAAATATAAGTATTTGTGTGATCAAAAATTCAATTAAATATATTAGTAGTATCAAGTATTCAATTAGTGTATATATTAGTGCTATCGAGTATTATATAATAAATACAGTGTTCGTAACATTAACTATTCAGAAGATTAACATTGTTGGGAAACCAAATAATTTGTAAACTTCAGCAAGCATTTATTCAATCTATACAGAGAAAGGAAAACATTATCAATATGTACAGAGGAATAAAACGGATACTTAAGCAAAATATAATAGAAGTGTTAATGCGTTAAATAATAAATATGAATACGGTAAGTGTTGCAAAGCCCATTATAATAAGGCCTGTGGTAGTAGAGAAAGATAAATCAAATAGCACGCCAGTTTGATCTCAGAACGAAAATGGACATGCACCCATTGCACATGAGTATATAAAACAAATAGTAAACTAAGTGAGCAGGCGCATATACCATATAAGTATGTTCGCCCCATTTAGTGAAAAAACTGTGGCATATTAACAAAACAAAAATATAACAATATTTACGCCAGAGATAAATGTTAACAGACATTTATACAATATTATCATCATATCGAGAAATAATCTATATATTCTCTCTCAGGGACGGTAGGTTGATCGATGAATCTTTGATGGCTAGTGTATAATTATTTCATTAGGATTTTTTATGGTGTGGGGGTGAAGACAGAGAGAGAGAGAGAGACCGACAGACAAGTAGACAGGCAGTCAGACAGACAAACAGACAGACAGACAGACTGGGAGAGACTAATTTTGTGCATTAAAAAAAACGTTTGATTCTCGACAAAGATCGTAATATTATCAACCGCATTTAAATCATTTGTTTGTAGAATCTAAATGTGTCAGTTGTGAATGTATGTAATGAGGGGAACTTACTGTTTTCTCGGTAATGTATCTATTCGAGCACTATAAAAATCTATGCGAGCAAAACGTAATAGATTGTCTCGCTTTTGTTTGTAGATAAGCATGATGTAAAATCTAGCTTCCTTTTCATCGTAAGAAGTTTAAGTAGGCAGTAGGCAAAATAAACGCAAATATAAAACCTTTAGCGATACACTTTCTCAGTTTCACATATCCAACCTTAGATTTCGTCATGCTAAGTTAACGTTTCCAATGAGGAACCACTTTTTCTCGTACACCGGCCGTTGCTTTTTGGTTGGTATAATGTCTTTCGTGATTTGAGTACTCCTTTTGAACCAAGAAATAGCCAAAGTCTCTCACTCTCAAACAGTACCTCTATGACAATGTATATACTAGCAGGTAATCCAAATTTTAAATGGTAAGGAAATGTAATATAACAATCTGTTCTCATACTTTCACATCGATGGGCGATATGAAGATGTCAACAGAATAAACTTATTCGCAATCATTAATAGGAACTAGGATTTTTCCATTTTTTTTTTTTTTGTATTTTTTTAGGGTTCAACAAAATCCATTGAAAAATGTTCCCTCTAACTTTTGGCTTCAATAAATCTATCGAACATTGGCTTGGAAAACTCAAATTTTAGTTCCTTCCAGATTTGACACGCGTTTGTTAAATTTTGAATTTCATTTCTAGCGTGAGACTGATTTGTAAGTTTTTCAATAATGATTGAAGCCGTAGCACTATGGATGACAACGCTGTGAGTGAAGTGTTGATAGTAACTATAGTTTTCCAAAGACAGCACATCTCGAGAGTATGTCTACTTCGTAATTTTATGAATGTAACCAATATATGATGATGAAATTTAAATCTGAAAGTTCCCATTGCGATCAGATGAGATTGTTCGTGCACGGTGCTTGTGAAAAAAGAAAGCGGCTGAGTTTTGATCAGTAATAGTATTGAAATGCAAAACTGGACCTATAAAATAACACCATCTTTTACAGCTTTCACAGACTTCCTTTTCCACAAATGATTGATTAGATTTTTTTTCTTCTCAATGATCTGCAGTAGAAGGCAACATTTCTATTTTGCTGATTAAATGTTCCACCTAATGCATCTACTTCAAATATGAATGGCTGATCGAGAATAGGAGCTACCGATATATTTTAATCAATGCTGATGCATTGATTAAAATACTCTCCGATATTCTAACTGTATATAGAACGTCTTGAGGAAAACAATGCTATTGTTTGATTTATTGTTGAGCATTCGTTATTGGTCGTGTCAAAACAGGGAGGTTTGGAATATCGATTGTGTAGTATGGAAGTAGTCTAGGTAGACTATTATGTTTGTAGTGATCCTTACGCAACCTGATGAAGTTTTAATTGTCCACAATTTTTCATCCATTTATTGGACTAAAGAGAGAGCAGGACTTCTGAACTACGCAACTATATACACAGAACTCAAAGCTGTTCTCTCCCTACTTATTTTATTTCTCTCTCTCTGCTCTTCTCTTTCTCCCTTTTTATCTCTCTCCCTCCTCTTCCCCCTTTTTATCTCACTCTTTATCTATCTCTCTCTCTCTCTCTCTCTCTCTCTCTCTCTCTCTCTCTCTCTCTCGTCGACTGGACTTGGTCAGTCAGAGCAAGGAATCAGTGGAGTAGGTCGATTTCTACATGCGTTTCAACTAGTTTTAGTACAAGGTACGATTCATTTGAACAAGACATCGATTTGCCATATAACAATTCCGCCAGGGTGATGAGTACGTATGTTGATTTCTTTTCTATTATTTCAGTTGCATTTTCCGTCAACACAGCACGTAAGCTTTTAGAGAATTTGTATTTCACTTACATATAAATTACGTAACTAATTTTCCAAAAATATTCATATCTTCATATGTACAACGCTCCTGCTATAACTGAAGCATTATTTTCTCTATTCAGTCGCACTGAATTATCGTAACACATGGGCCGTCAGAATTCTACCTTCTGTTACTATTTAGATTATAAAAGATATATATATATACATTTGTGTGTGTGTATATGTATGTATGTATGTATGTATGTATGTATATGTATGTATGTATGTATGTACGTATGTGTGTATATGTATGTGTGTTTGTATGTATGTATATTGTTTTTGTTTCTTACAATTTTTTGTTGTTTTTATTTTCATAGGTGTGACTGGTTTTCGATCGAACGGTTTTTTTTAACTCATAATGGTTAAGAAATCTTCCAAACTTGTTTTCTATATTACTATTTTCACCATGACAACTCAAACAGCGCCCGTATATCAGTTAGATGTAAGCTCATCGGGACTCTCTGATTATTACGAAATAAAACTTAGATTCCTGACGCGCAACCTAATTTTTCGCCTGCATTATCGACTCACTTCAGGCTGAAACAGTGCAGCTGCGGTTACAGTAATAACTGACCAGCTATGATAAATCATTCATAACAATGGACAGAAGTCTCGCTCGTGAGGAGAGCAGATCAACTATTACCAGCTATATACGTGTGCGCAAGATACAAATGGATTACAGTGGTACTGATCGGTTGAAAGGTTATGAACATATTAATCTCTTAGTTCTTGTCAACAATTATGTCATCCAAGAAGGTTTAGATTTTTTTTTCAGATTGTAGCTGTTTATAAACCTATCTATGGTACGAAAGATTAGTACTACGCTAGTACAGCCAAGAAACAATCTTTTGAATTCATACAATTTTCCCATTAATTCAAAATAAGTCAGTACTTGCCATCAGGTAGTACTACTTCTTTTGGATGCAGTGGCACCTAATAGTAAGCTCTACTTAGATCGATGGTAGTAACTGCTATGTTGGTTACAATACTCTCTGCTAAACCATCGATTCGTGAATTTCAGTAAGAGTTATGAGGCGTATCCAAATTGATTGTGTTTGAATTTGGTGGTTACTACCATAATGTATACCAAAAAGCACTGTGCTCACTAAATGACTTATGTTATCAGAAAGCCAACGTGTAATTTGCTCTTTTATATAGCCATTATTTCACATTTCGCTGTGAGAGGGTGGCTTGTGGCTCTACTTTTTATGTATTAACACCTGGTAATAATTCCTAGGAACTGTATTTCCTTTCATAAACAATAAAACAAAACGCTCCGGTTTCCTTTTTTTTTCCTGAAATAATTATCATTGCAAGAAGTGGTACGATAAGAAGGTTTACTTCAAAAGTGGAGCCTTTGATATGCAGTTTTCTCAGGAGAGTCAATTAATCGGTCATTCAAACAGATTTAGTGCAAGTACTGTCGTATTTTCCTTGATAAGTTAAACAATGAAAGATTCATCGGAGACCACATGAATAGCTTCATTCATGTCTATACATACAGCGGATGAAGTAAAATAATCCCATGGGTATATACGCAGATACTGAAGGAGACTTCTTTTATGCATTGTTAACAAAAGCTGCATTTTTTAATTCCTATGCTTGTTGTTATTAAGTAATTATTATTAGCATGACGCTAGTGCATGCTAATTTAGTTTGTATGTATTTTATTTGCATATTTGGTAACAAGTCTCCTCAGATCTCAAGAATCTTCCTCAGAATTCTTGAAGAATATAGGATGGTACTTTTCTGCATGTCGACAATACGAGTTTCAATTCTAATCTCTTTCAGTCTTTTAGGTAGCATTTTAGGTGCCTTACTAAATGCACCAATTACTACAGGAATAATTTTTGCCTTGGTCTTCCACAGTCTCAGTTCGATGGCTAGATTTTGACATTTCTCAATTGTTTTCCATTTACTTGGTGTTGACTCTGATATCATAGGGAACTGCAAAATATATGATTTTACTGTTTGTTTATTCTGCCCTCTATAATCATATTTGGTTTTCTTGTTTCAAAAGTATGGTCAGTCTTTCTGGGGAAGTCCCACAAGATCTTGTAATTCTCATTTTCTATCACAGCTTCCGTTTCGTGTTCATCCCACCTTTCTGTTGTTTTCAAGCACATACTCGGCTACTATCTCAGTATACTTTCTTGCCTACACAGCCATGTCTGCGCTTTTACTTCCTTTGTGTTAGTAGATTGCACTCACTCAAAAAGTGATTGATACTTTCGTTTCCTTTCCTGCGGATTCTACATTTGCTGCCTGACCGAGTTTTATCGATCTTCATCCTTATCAGATTTGTTCTAAGGGCTTCTTCCTGAGTGGTTATAATTAGCGTTTCTGTCTCTCGTTTCAAGTTCCCGCTCGTCAATTGACATTCTCGGTTCATTGCAGGAATTGGGCATGTAATTCCATTTCTTTCTGTTTGTTTGTTCTTTTGTTCTTCCTTTCCTCTTTGAATTCTCTTACAGTTTCAGTCACTTTTTGGATATCTCTGACTAACGATAGTATTCTTTCTTTACTCTGTACAACATAATTTTTCAGACCCAATATCGCCGTACCAACAGTGCCTTCTGCATTTAGTAATCCTCTACCACCTTCCTCTTTTGATAGCTAGAGTCGGTCGGTATTACTTTTAGAGTGGAGTGTGAGCAGCTTTCTAGGTCTTGTTTCCAAGTTCCGAGGACGACTTTCGTCCATTTCAGAAAGGGATCAGATAACATGGATGATGCAGTCCTCCTGATACAGAAGAAATTCCAGCAATGGCTAATCAAGGAACCCCACAGAACTGTAATTACTCAGGCCACCTTACGAGGGAGCTCTCTAATTTACGGGAGCATACGTAGAGCAGGGTCATTCACTCTAACCATTTTTGCCACATTTATTCATCTTTTCACAAATTCACTGGAAAGTAGCACTTTTCTTTCCACCCTCACACCTTCCTTTCCAAGTGGAACTTTAAAAAGGGGATGAGAGCTTGACCGAAGAGGAAGGTGGTTTTCCTCAACCCTTTCAGCCTCGTCCATCACACAATCTCTTTTGACTTAGCCACTAGACCAAAGACCACCTGCCTTGTTAACGATGGGTACTGGGGCGACCCTCACAATGTATTTAGCTGATAATCAGATTCTAGTAGTGGATAAGAATGATGACGTTTACGGGAAGCTCTAGGCGTTGATAAGGATGAACTATTTGGTCTATTACGAAGGACTTTCAGGCCTGGCACCACTATGGATAACTTTCAGAAATCCCTGGCTTGGCAGTGCTACCGAAGTGTACTGCCGGGTAACATGCAGAGCAAGTTGTTCTGTTTACGAATAGATATCTTTTTCGCTCCGTAGCGAGAGATAACTATTGTGAAAAAGCAGCTTAAAACCAACGCTATCACTACAAAGAATATATTGAAAACGGCTTGTGACTTTTGTTTGAAGTTAAAACTAAAATACTGACAACTATATGACACCTTGACAAAGTATAATTTCCTGGAAACAGTTATCATTTATGATTGCATACATACATACATACATACATACATACATACATACATACATACATACATACATACATACATACATACATAGATGCATATGAGTATATATGAGAATGTCTAGATATGCAAGTATATTTTTTTACTCTTTTATATGTTTCAACCCTGAGGCTGCGGCCATGCTGGGGTACCGCTAGTATGCATGAGAAGACATACATAAAACAAAACATACAAATCTGCACGTATACACACATGCATACATGTATGAATGCATGTAAGTATGTGTTGTTGTTGTTGTTGAGGGGGCGTGCTGGCAGAATCGTTAGTAAGCCGGGCAAAACGCTTAGCGAAATCTATTTTCCTATTGATGGCTACTGAAAGCTGCGGCATTAAATGCAGTTTCTTGCAGAAACCGAGTTGGTACTTACGAACTCCATGTAAGAATGGAATCCCAACAAAATTACTCTTTCTAAGTTTGAAGAAGTCGTTTCCTTGATCGTGGAGACTCCAAATGAAACAGAAATCTTTATCAAGCAAAATTTTATATAATTTAACATCACCAAAGTGGTCGTCACGTCAGGTAGTGACTGAAATGGCGAATTCTAGAGACTGCTGACTATTTGATGCCAATATACTGTTTGCTCAACCAATAGAGTATATGATGAAAAGAATTGCGGTCGATGCATATCCAAAGAATGAAGTCACTAATGGAAGCCCAGGTATTTTCACTTTGAAGCCCTATAATAATGTCTTTAAGTTCTCTTCAGTCTGACTCCGTATATCTGATGATACCGACGCGTTCCGCATCAACTAAACTGAATCTAATGAGGTAATGTAAAATTGAGTCAATCTGTTATATGTGTGTGTTTGAGTATGTGCATGTGTATATATGTGTGTATATGTGTGTGTTTATGTGTGTGAGTGTGCGTGTATGTGTGTGTGTTTGTGTATGTGAGTGTGAGTGTGTGTGTGAGTGTGCGTGTATGTGTGTGTGTGTGAGTGTGAGTGTAAGTGGGGGAGGAAACATAATTGTGGTCCAGTTTTATCTTTTTATCAAGCTTTTTTTCATGCTTTTGTATGCGAAAATAACTCATACGAAAATGAAAAAAAAGAAAATTAATGAAGCATAACTAAAACACAGCTTTGTTTATGCGTCTATGTGTATGCACACATATCTATTTATTTTGCTAGAACCAGTTTGATACTAACTTCGAAGCTTCGGCACAGTTGCTTTGCCAGACCGTCGACAGTAGCTAAGTCCAAAATTCCGAAGCTACTGAGAACCTATCCTTGTATGAATACACCTGATACTCTACTTAAATGTAATGTTTGCTTTGTATATAACTACACACACACACACACACACACACACACACACACAC
>NC_068982.1:151143170-151150073 GCF_001194135.2 Octopus bimaculoides | reverse complement strand
ATAGGTATAGGTATATATGCATATACATGTATAGTCATACACACACACACACACACACACACACACATACATACATATATATATATATATATATATATATATCCGCGTGTGCGTATAAATATAAAACCTTGAGCAATTATATGAATTTATTCAACAACTTCCCAGTATCTAGATACTTGTTGAGACAAAGCCAAGCACACATATGAGCTGAATGCCACTGAAGCATCACAAAATTGCACAAAACGCACCACTTCTACATGACAGACTATAAAATACTGGGGTGATGAAACTAGTCACCTTACTAAATATAGATTACTGCATGGATTGCCTCGCCATGCCGCTTCATTTCATCATCTTTAAAAACCACCTACCAGCTTCCTGTCCAATCTTAAATGTAGGTTAATTAATCATGCCAAATGCGAATTGAGATTAGCAAGTGCATTCTCGACGCTATTAAATATTAAACTGAAAATTAGAAATATTACGAGAATAGAACGATAGAATTGCAGCGTTGATATTATCAAGTGGTTACTCGGCAATGAAAACAAAGCCGCCTTTAAATTTATCAAATGGACTTTTATCTATTTATATCCACTCCCCTCCTCCTGAACGCATCGAATTTCGGATGTCAATTTACCATGATGAGGTTCATATTAATATTGCAGGAAATCACACCTTAATCATGATGAACTGTACTGGTTCGACAAAGAGGGTGATATTTTGTTCGACATCTCTGCGGAAAATTGAGATGGCACTGAGACAGAAGATTTTGTGAGACTGTTAATTTTTGACATCTTCACTATGCAGAAACCTCCCACTAGTTCATTATAGTACAGAGATGATATGCTAGACACTCACATATAAATTGAATGGACACAACCTGAATAGATACAGAAATGACTTAATGTGCATTTTTAAAGAGCCGTCTTTTAAACAACAACTAACATCAACCAAAAAAATAACCCATTTAGTAAAAATAACAGGTTTATTGACAGAAAACCATTGCTTCTACAGAAATCAGGAAAAGAAACGGTATACCTCCAGAAAAAAATTCCAATTTCCCTCCGCCATCATTAGGAACCTGATAGTCGGTATGAGTAGGTGAGCCTCTGATCTATCCTACAATACGCCTTTTCATCATTATCATTTTTGGGCTTGTCTCAGTGAGAAACTAATTTATATGGAATGCATCTCACCTACTCCACACCAGACAAGAATTAAGAAGAGAAAATTAATCTGGTTTTATCATTCCCATAACTTAGTTGTTTCTATGAACATAGCCAGTAGCATCCTGGCTGAAATACGGCAACACTTTTCATCAGCACGTAAATAGAAGACACACAACGTTAAGGCCACCTTTTCTTTCATGAAAAACATCACTTCTTAGATTGTACGTTACAATACAAAACGTACATATTCACATATCCTACACTACCAGCTAAATTACAGTTATCGAAATCCAGCAACGTGCTCTCGTAGGGTACTTTGTCTTTCCTAAGGAATTATTTCACAAGTATTAATAACCCACTTTGAGGTATTCACCTAGTTAAACATGGCTTACTGCGAACATTTTCAAAATTCATTAACTCGATTACGTCAAGGAAAAGGGAAAATTTCATTTCCCTGTCCCGATTAATCTCGAAACTTAGGAACCACATAACCGAACATTCTTTAGTGACAAAGAACATTGTTGATATTGCTACCATGAATTCCATACTTACCATATCTGTACTCTGATTTAGAAAGTTCCAGGTATTGTAGCGGCTAGTAATATATCTCAATAGAAAGCCCGAGTTATTGTGTAACTGTCACCATCAGAGGACTTACCACTTGCGAAATTTCCAGGCGTTGGAACATTTAACAGCATATGAAGAAATTATGAGTCCCTTTGTTTAAGGGTCCGGGTTACTTTTCTGAACGTTATTGAGCCATGACTGAACTGGCTTACCTTCCTTATACCAAAGTCACTTGAGTAATTTCCCTTTGGTCTAAAATCATTCATGAAATTCTCTGATTGACCATGCGTATACTTAATATATCTATGGAACTCCGAGTACTGATATAGAGAATCATTAACAGTTAACTTCTAGATATGATTTCCACGCGGTACTTTGAGTGCACTATACTTTCATATATACATATATGTGAGTATATACAAGCGCACGCGCGCACACATGATGGGTTGCTGCAATGTTTTCATCAGTTGCTAGGTATTCGGCAAATCAAAGCTCTAGGAAAAGACATTTTCCCCGAAATGCTGCATAGTGAAATTGAAACCATAGTTACGCACTTGTTAGGCAAATTTCTTACGATACTGACATGACTGTGATAGATGTAATTAATGTGTCCAATAAAGCCATCAAACAAGTCTAGAACATCTATCTTAAGGTATGAACCTAACATTTTTGAAAAGATCGGCCTTCATGAAAACCTTGCATGTAAAACACTATACTTCAAGAAAACCTGTATCTTTTAATTAGAAAATTATATCAGCATAGAAAAAGGGATGAATAATGGTTGAAAATGTGAGAAAAGTTTCAGATTTTTTTTTTAATGAGAGTAATATATGTATCAACATCTGCAAACCATAGCGACATTAACCTATCTAAGACGTGTATTATATATGACGTCACTAGGATGATTGATATCCAATATAACTCATAAAATCACTTTCACAAAATCTGTAAATTATCTACAATAAACAGGTGGGTGAGTATCACCATATTTAACAGG
The DNA here is from genome assembly GCF_001194135.2 of Octopus bimaculoides. Lineage (NCBI taxonomy): Eukaryota > Metazoa > Mollusca > Cephalopoda > Octopoda > Octopodidae > Octopus > Octopus bimaculoides. The sequence continues at coordinate 151,147,340 of NC_068982.1, read as the reverse complement.
AGGAGGGTTTCAAAAGCACTAAAAATAATTATGCAGTGAAGCAAAAACAATATCAATAATTAATATTTTTTTAGATAACTAATATATGTCAACTCTGCATATGTTTCATCATTATTCCGACCTCATCTACGAAGTATTACTTAACTGTACCAGGTGATATAGTGATGAAGGATCATTTAGTAAATGCACATAATTGTATGTGTTGGTGTAGGAAAACAGACGTTAATATTGAAATATAATAAATGAAAAGTTGAAATTACTTCATCTTATATTTTCTCATCAACACCACCTCAGGAATAACCAAGTAAAATCATGCTTATTGGAAAGTGGCTCAAACAAAACTCTTCCATTGAGCTTCATGTTATAGAGAACATTTTAAATTAGTCACAACGAATTTATTTTTCCTGTTTAATTGACTAAAGTCGTGTCTGTAATAGTATCAGCAGATTGCAAAGCCTTAGTGACAGAATCCAGAGCCTTATTTATACTAAAACATCCTTCTACCTACTCACTGAACTGACATAATAATGCTATGACTTATTCAGATATAACATGTTTGTACTAAGCCAGTAAGTAATTAATTGTATGTGAAGTGTTAAGCCGAGAATCTGCTCTGAACATAGTCAATATGTTGTTTGTAACGAAATTAGAAGCAACATCGATTTCGTACATTTCAGCAAACATCTAAAGATACTATCTAAATGCATCTGCTAGATATAGATTTATATATTTATTTTTAACTGTTTATCTATTACTCTTTTTGATTCTGAATATCAATTAGCTCAAAATACCTTTTCAAAAATTTCTCTCGCAAAGAAAATATCTAAAACACCTAAATACATTTTTTAATACCTAAGGTATAGTCTTCTGTTTATAATTCCATTGCTATCCTGCGTGTATTCATCACATTAATATGTTTGCTCAATCTCATTGAAATATACTGTCATTGATTGATTTTATCACTTTATCAACGAGTTGTCCAACTGATTAGTCAGAGAAACCAAGGACTTTTTGTGTTTGTTTTAATTCATTTTATCAATGGCTTCCAAATTCTATTTGTTTTCTGTATATTTGCACATCTGTTTGTCGTTGAATGAATACATGTTATGGTAAATTATGCGTGCGTGCGTGTGTGTGTTTGTGTGTGTGTGTGTGTGTGTGTGTGTGTGTGTGTGTGTGTGTGTGTGTGTGTGAGTGCGCGCGCGTGTATGTGTGTGTGTTTACAAATGTATTCGGATACTGTTTTGTGTTATATAGCATAATAAAAATAGTCCGAAATGTTTAACCTAGAAGAAATAATCGATTTATATTAAAAGAAATAAGTACATTTCTATAGATGTTAATCACGGTTAATTAAATAGAGACCAGTTCAAATTGATCATGGTGATTTTCTTCAACAAAGTTTATCTTTAAATTTTGTAGAACGACTTACATTGAAATTGGACATCTGTAAAGCCACATTCCACTGATTGGTGAAATATGAGATTTTATAATACAAACAAAAATACTTCGTTATTATTATCACTATTATCATTGTTACTATTATCATTACTATTATTATTGTTGTTGCTGTTGTTCTGCTTCTTGCTTGTTGTTTGTTGTTGCTTTCTGTTTATGTTTCTATTGTCTCTGTCATTGTTTTCCTGTTATTTTTGTTGATGTTGTTATGATGGTTGTTTCTAGTTCTTGTTGCTGTTGTTGCTACTGCTGTTACATTTTTGTATCTGTTCTTTATTTGTGTAAAGGACAATGCGAAAAGATAACATTATTATTGGGAGGTTAAATTGTGATTACGACGTTCAGAATACAGATGTTTAGTTCAGATAAGAAAATATCTAAGAAAAATCTACTTATGCTCTTTCTCTTTCTGTTATTATCATAATTTGTTCCAAAGCAATGTGAGGAACGATAATGTAATTCCTGGGATCGAGTAAAAACATCCAGGAAATTGCCTAACTGTTATTTGCTAGATACCAATATTATTACAATGTTAGTTCCACTGACTATTTATATTTACTCATGTTTCCAGTAAGAAGGAAGAATCAGTAGTGTCTGCGTGTTTATTACAAAAAATAGATAAATAAACAATATGAAGTGTAACGAAGTATGTTATCTTCTAGCCTAGATTATACAAACAACACATTTATTTCTAAGAAATGTAATTAAAAGTCAAACATTCTAATTTGGATAACTCAATCACAATCCATAGCCTAGGGAGATCGTCTGTGCACAGCTACACGCGTTTCCCCCACTCTATCTTTCCCGCTATTGATCCGACCACATGTTTTTCACCATCTTTCTCTCTGATCATTTCTCGGTCTTTCACAATCCACGCACTTTGTATAAATACAAAGGAAGTAAGTATGTTATTCCTTCAATTTTTACGCTTTCTGTACTGTGCTGATTCAAAATTAAAGAAATAGGAATAAAGAGAGTATACTCCTTCTGTAAGTTTCAATAATCTAAGCAAGGCATAATTATTTCAGAGACAACATCTCGTAAAAACATTAAAACTGAGCAAGTGAATGGTGTACGAAGTTATTGTTTATGGGATATGCAGGCTGGGGAAGATTAAATGAATGTGTTTTTTTGTTTTTTGTATATTTATATTTGTTTTTATCCGTTAGGTAATCATCTGAAACATCATTCAATTAGCTGCCAAAATATTTCTTCAGATAAATATTTAATATGAAACACTTCTTAGAATCTATGTATTTTACAATTCGTTACTTGTCATTCTTACAGAATATATTAGCCATATCACCTTTTGAAATATTCTATTTATTTATTTATTTACCTATTTATTTTTGCCGCCAACTTTTACTAATGCTTTTAATAGTCTTTATATTTCATCACTGTTTTCTCGCTTTTTCTCTCTCTTTATCTCTCTCATTCTCCCTCAACGTTTCTCTCTCTTACCTCTCTCTCTCTCTTTCCCTCTCTCTCTCTCTCTCTCTCTCTCTCTCTCTCTCTCTCTCTCTCTCTCTCTCTCTCTCTCTCTCTCTCTCTCGCTCTCTCTCTCTCTCTCTCGCTATATATACACCTCCCCTCTCTAGTGATATTTTATTTCCACCTATTGCATTGCTATATTTACTATATATATTTCTCGCACTTTTATCGCGATATTTCTCATCTTTCTCTTATTCCTGGACACTGTAAATATCAAGATCACTAGAACATTGGCTAGAATTCATTAAAGTATCTCATTTCAACAATTCTAGTATCATCGTTCTCTTTCCTCCTTCCTGGATCGATAAACTTAGTACAAGTCAAGTAATGCATCCATTTATTTTACCCTTCCTTGTACCAACGCTTGTAGACCTTGTCTCTGTTAGAAATTATTTTTTGTTATTATTATAGAAAGAAGTATCAGTCTCGCAACCAAATTCAAAAATTCTCTTCATCTTGCCAATTATACCCAAAAGAAAGACATTAGATGGTAACCTAAACAATAAATTTGTTTCTTATTGTGGATTCATCCCTACTGAATGAGACGTGTGATTCAGACCAGATCAGTCTGTTTTGGTTCCTAGTTAAATATCGAATCACTTCATATATGCAGCTAATGTCATTTTAGAAAACGTCCCAAACGTCCTTTCCAGAGCCTAAAGAATTAAATAGTTACGACTGGAATGTTTTTGTGATCATATGTCTGAGTCAGTACCTACCTGGAGCTAAACAGTAGCAGCAGCAGCAACAACAACAGATTGAGACCATTGCAGCTAGACGCGGCTACCGATGTATTTCTTGCATCTACTATTAAGTCTGATTTACGATTAAAAATGGTCGGCGAAAAGGTCCCAGATATTTGTTTCGATCTTGTTACACATATCCCTCATCCCCACCCTTACAAAATACATGATAAACCGAATCAAATAAAATCAATAATTAATATATTGGATGTTTTCTGCATTTCTTCATATTTTCATATATTCCCTACTATGTCGTAAATATAATTATAAGTATTTCATTTTGATATTCATGACATTGGACGCTTCATGTGTTTATATGTGTGTGTATGCATCCATGCATGCATGTATGTATGTATGTATGTATGCATGCATGCATGCATGTATGTATGTATGTATGTATGTATGCATGTATGTATGTATAATTTCATAATTTCATAATCTATATTCCCATCCTTTATACACACACATATATATATAT
>NC_068982.1:151141013-151142341 GCF_001194135.2 Octopus bimaculoides | reverse complement strand
TATATATATATATATATGTGTGTGTGTGTACATACCTACATATATACCATTTTCACCCTCCGCAAAAAATCCTAAATTTTATTTAATTTGCTTTGCGGGAAGGACTGTTTTAACGAAGTCGCGTCTTGTCCTTACCTTCGAAACGCGGAGTAGATAAAACAGAGGACAACTGATGAAGGGAATGTTCTTTATGTTGCCTGTCTCGTTTCTCTGGTTGTTTGTTATTTTCGTTGTTCGAAAAAAAAGTTCATTTTTTATGTTTTTGTTTTTTATGTTTTTGTTTCTCCTGTCCACGTTTTTTTATGTCTTGTACCCATATATGCATGTATATATACATATATATGTAGGTATGTACATATATGTATGCATATATTTATATATTATTTATATTATATATATATTTATCATAACTGATATCTCAACACGCTATATATTTCGAACGAGCCGAGGCACGCGGCGTTGCCCTCGTACCGATATATAGAAACTGTTCTTTCTTGTTAGTCTCAATGACTGAACGTCTGGCAAGTTTGTTTTGTTTTTGTATGTTATATTTGCATAGATTTATATGTGTATGTGTGACTGTTTTATTTGTGTATTTCAAGCATAAAAATTAATAAAGCATAATATCATTTAAATGTGAAGCAATTAAAAAATAAATTATTTTTTACCCTCCGTGGTATTTTGCAAAGATCTGATTTTAAAATGAAAAAATTTAATAATTACATTTTTCTAATCTATACTGTCTACACATTTTCGTCTAAGAAAGATGAGTGAGAAAATGGTGTATGTCAGAGGAAGAGCGGACGAGAGAAAGTAAGAAAGAATGAAAGACAAAAGAAAGAACGAAAGAAAGAAGTAGACTGAGGCAGAGAAAGAATGGGAGGACTGAAGAAAGAAAGAGAGTCGAGGAGAGAACGATGGACAAAGGGAGAAAGATAGACATAGAGAACGATACAGAAAAACAGGCAGAGAGAGAACGATAGAGAGACAACGATAGAGAGAGAGAGGGAGAAAGAGAACCAGACTGAAGCAGAGGGGGAAAGAGAGCTCATGGAAGACTGACGTAAAACGAAAAAACAGAGTTGACTAACGTGCGTCCATATGTGTATGTACACCGATACGAGTGTGTGTGTGTGTTATTTCTTTACTACCCACAAGGGACTATACACAGAGGGGACAAACAAGGACAGACAAACGGATTAAGTCGATTATACCGACTCCAGTGCGTAACTGGTACTTATTTAATCGACCTCGAAAGGATGAAAGGCAAAGTCGACCTCGGCGGAATTTGAACTCAGAACGTAGCGGCAGACGAAATACCGCTAAGC
>NC_068982.1:151137881-151141003 GCF_001194135.2 Octopus bimaculoides | reverse complement strand
GCGTGCGTGCGTGCTTGCGTGCATGCGTGCGTGCGTGTGTGTGTGTGTGTGTGTGTGTGTGTGTGTTTGTGTGTGTGTGTGTGTGTGTGTGTGTGTGTGTCAATATAAAGATCTGAAGACTATCTTACATCGAACAGGCTGAAGAGTAGCGTCGAAAATAAATACAGTACTTAAGAATATGAGATGAATGTTATTGAACAATTCAGATTGTCTTTTACCTTTGAAACTGTGAGCACAAAAGTTCCTTTTCTACTTAATTTCTCATTTACTCAAAGTTATAAACTGCCCAGAGTTATATATTATTCAGCATCTGAAGATGTCGTTTTATAATGTAGTTCAGAAGTTCCTAGCTAAGCTGGAGTATTTTTAAACCGACTACATTTATTAAGATTGATCAGTTTTATCACGATTGATTAATTTTATTGAGATTGATTAGTTTTATTAAGATTGATTGGGTCTAATGCAAGTCCCATCGAGATTTACATTGTTGACTATGAGAAATGAAATTGGATATATCTTTGCTTTCCTTTTAGTAAGACATTAAAGTAAGACTTGGCAGTTATTTTCTGAGATAATGTCCACGTTTTTTTCTTTTTGTAAAAAAAATATGAGATAGGAAATATTGAAGTGTTTTATAAAGTACGACATACCTAATGTGATAGAGAAGGGGTAACAGATATGATGTAATATATATGGTATGACATGTTGTGTCAGAGATATTTTGTGATATATTTGATGTTGTAATACTTAGTGACGTGATCATCCTTTTGTCAATGTATTGTCTTCTCTCAACTATTGTTGGCCCTAGAACGTCGTCACATAACTGTTTCATGTTATTTAATTCGTGCAGCACCCTAACAACTCTCATGTGCGTCTACTCTTCTGTGCATATAGAAAATTGTTCTTCCTTTCAATAGAAGCATAAGCATTCTTAAGCGCTTGACCGGATATTCTTAAATGTAATAACGTAAATATTCTACTTTATATTACTTTATTTTATTTTATTCCATTTCATTTCATTGAGAAATTTGAAGACTTTCTGTACGTTTATATAAACGAAGGATACATTCCTTCATTTCTTCTGACTAACCTCATTATTACCGATACACACACACACACACACACACACACAAACAGACACATACACACAGCGGGAACTGTAATAGATTGTTGTGGTGATGATGCTGGCAGGATGTTAGATAAAGGAGTTAGTGGTGGCAGTGGGAGAGGAAGGTGAGGTTGCCAGTAGAAAAGAATTGATGGCAAACTGTAATTTTATGAACTGAAATTTAGAAATATACCGTATGATTTAATGCATGCCTCTTCTTGCTGTAACTGTTGTCAAGTAATGTCTCACTGCCATCATCACTACAGACAACGAACAGACAGTTGCCTCTACAAACGATAAAGAAGCATCATCACAACAGCTAACACTTTTATACCTTTAATATCCTCTTTTTTTTTTCGCTATTTCTCCTTTTCTCTCATGTTTTGTCTCCCTCAACTTTATCTCTTTCTGCTTTCCACTCTGTTTTCCTATCTCTATCTCTCTCTCTCTCTCTCTCTCTCTCTCTCTCTCTCTCTCTCTCTCTCTCTCTCTATCTTTCTCTCCCCTCTCTCTCTCTCTCTCTTTCTCTCTTTATCTCACTCTTTCTCTGTATGATCTTCCAGTTACCTTTATCGACAGCAACGGCACCTTCGCCGTCACCGTCTCCACACTACCACAACTACTCATTGTGTATTTAAAACCCTATTTGAGTTACTTTCCTGAGCTGGGACGAAATGTAGGTAGGAAGTGCATTTAATAATGTGTACATATATGTGTATGTGTGTGTGCACTACTGTGACTTTATGTGACTCTGAATCAATAGTACTCTGTACTTACTCACTCAGTGTCAACATGCTGAGATGAAAAGAGGCACTGCATGTTGCAGTACTTTATAATATGTTTATAATATTGTGTCATAAAGAGTTGTTTCTTACTATACCATGTATTATCTTGTATTGTGACCTAAACGGAACCTGTGGTCGTTGCTGTACTGTAAAACTTCAATTTTGACGTGAAGTGAGATTTTTTTTGCTGTACCCTTTAATTTCGTCTCCCTCTGTGGCAAATAGAAAGACAGTCGTTTGTTGCTGTACATTATAATGTCCCGTATTCAATTATAAGTTATCTTTGTTCGTTTGTTGGGATATTGAATTGATAATTTTCCGACTAACAGTTATTTTCAACATTGCACAGCATTCAAATCCCTGCGACAAGGTCCTTACTCCTTCGCCAAAATAATGGGTTTGTGATATAAATATAATTACAGTTAGTTGTTCAAATAAAGTGTAAATTAGTTATTCTTTTTAATTTCACCGAAGAATTGACTATCTTTGCCTTTATGTTTTTTTTTATGAAAAAATCAACGATGTAAATTTACTTGGTGTACATTTAATAAAACTTTAGAAATTACAGCCACAGAGAAAACGATGTAAAGTAATAAGCATGAATACATGAGTGGGGGAATGCTAAAACAGTGATGTAAATAGGAAGAGAAAATTAAGTGTATTTTTGTTAACAGGAAGTATGAAAAAAACATAACATTTAATTAGAAAGTAAAAATAGCTGAAATACCTCATCTTCATTATAACATAAATGTGTGCAAACATGTGAAACGTGGATACGAGAGATTCAGAGATATCTAAATGAGGAGGTATGTATACGTGAGTGAACATGTAGAGACGTGCGAATATGATAATGTGGCCAGCAAACATAACCAAATAGGCAAATGTGCAAAATATATATTAAAAGTCAGGGTAAAATATGCACCTGTTTACTAGAGAGAAGAGTTAAAACTCTCCAAAGCCACGCATCTCTCACTATATGTAAACACGCACGGAGAATGTAGCAAATATACTAAAAAAATAGTCGTCCTATTTGTAAAACTACAAATAGGAGATTAGATATCCCACTACTAATTGATTTCGCTTTCTGTGCCAAAGACACTTAAAGCTCATCAGCTAGGCTTACTACGTAAGCTATTTTAAAAAATATATTTTCCATTCCGTGCACATCTGTTCAGTTGAAGGCCACGCGAATTATATATATATATATATATATATATATATATATATAT
>NC_068982.1:151136918-151137796 GCF_001194135.2 Octopus bimaculoides | reverse complement strand
AGAGAGAGAGAGAGAGAGAGAGAGAGAGATGTCTGAATTGGTTAAAGTCGCTACTAAGATTTCTTCGAAACAAAGAAATACATGTTCAAACGACAGTGAAACATTTAGTTGAAATAGTGTGTGTAGCGAATAAGAAGCCATTTTGTGCAACAGAATCAGTATAAGATTTTTACTCAGCTCTTCGCAACATTACTGACGTTTATTCACAGCTTCCCTATATTTTAGTTGCAACAAATTTCGTCTAAGCTGGTACACGCCATTGACAACGCAAGCTGTGAGTACACGCCATTGACAACGCCCAGAAAGCAGAAATGCATCTGGCCTTCTCACTTTATACTACTCACATATATTATGATTTTAAATACAACACGTCCATGGAAGATATTATCTCCAGACAAATACTGCAGTCAATTTGCCTTTCAACGATATATTTATATTAAGTATGATATATGATACAAAACTATAATTTGAGCCACATCAGAGAGAAAACAGTCAAAATACTTTTGGTAATGAAAACTGCAGTGTATATATATATATATATATATATACAAAGATTTGATAAAACTAGTCTATAAATTAAAACTGACCCCATAAAACAGTGACAAGCAAAATCTGTAACAAGTCTTTCTTCCTGATACCTTAGTAGCTTCTAAGCTAAAGTGAAGGCAGTATGTTCTTTGTCTGTCTCCTTACCTTCTTGGAGATTTTGGGTAAAATTATACTAATGTGTCCATCTGTTTTAATTTAATTAAATTCTATGTCTTTATGCAGCTGAGGATTGGTCTGCATTTAAATTGATGTAATGGTTGCATTGTACAATTAAATGGAGTTGCTTGAAACGATCGTACTGCATTACTTCTGGATATTCTTGTTGCTTA
>NC_068982.1:151132316-151136704 GCF_001194135.2 Octopus bimaculoides | reverse complement strand
TATATATATATATATATATATATATATATATATGCGATATATATATATAAATGCGTTAATTAAACTGTTAGTAGTGCATCATTGAAATTGTGTATGTGTCCGTGTAAATATATTTGGCTTACCTATTTGGCAGTTTGTGTTTGCAATAGACAAGTTGATGACATTGTTTTTGATACGAAGTGAAGATGTATGTATATGTATAGACAACAGAACATGCTTGTTTATTGTTGAAGGAGGAGATGGTGGTAGTTGTTGATAGGTAGTGATAGAAAAAGTAGTGTTGTGACAGTAACATCGATAGCTACTACTGTCCTAAGGCCAACAGCTAAATGTCTCAAATAGGTTCCTCTTTCGAACGCTAGACAGCAGCTATCGAGTTAACCCCGTTGTCTACTTTTATAAAAGAAGTCAGAGGAAGAAGTTAAAGATAATAGCGTCAAGATAGGCAGAGCTGATTGAAAAGCACCTAAAACTTTTTCTGTTTTTATTGTAAAACATTTCTGAATAAAACAGTTATCGTGATAGCAGAGATCATGACCTAAAGTTTTAGAGATGGAATCTAGGCTAGGCTTCCTGTTACTCTATTCCCCCAACAGACATTTTGATTAAAAGCAACGAAGAAAAATAGGATAGAAAGGTAGTTTTACAGGAAATTGTAATATAGATGTGTTTTAATACAAGAATGTGCTCCTTAAGAAGCAGGGGAGCGAATTTGAGCTTTCATTCATGTGAATATGAGCAATATCTGACGTACGTGTGTATACCTTTAAATCAGTATCAGCACCTAGTATTGTGTTAATATGAACCAAACTATGTGAATACCTTTAAGTGATTAGTACCAAGTTGCGTATACAATTAAGTAAATATTCAAGTGTGTCTAAATATAAAGTAGTAAACGTACTTTCTAATGAAAGTAACTCAGAAGAAAGGCACCGAGTAAAATAGAAATACTTCTGGTGATGTGTGTATCTATCTTGGGGCCTGTGAAAAAAGTGAAAACCAAATTGGTATGGCAACAAGGTCGCAAATAGCTGCAATGAGAAAGCAGGTGGAAAAGACAAGACGCGCTATTTGCGCCAAACTGAGTTACAAACAGAACCTTATCTATCCGTTCCGTGATGATGACAATATCACATGGTTGAAGGCTGGATAGAGCATCCCAGAAGTGTAACCTGTGTTCCTTATGATAATGCCAAGCAAAGATGACAAGTGGCCAATGTCAGGGGCTGCAAACTTTCTTTCCTATAAATTAAAACGAAGCAGTGTTTGGGAACTGTCACAAGGTACAGTAATATGAAAGAAACGATGTCAGGAATTAATGGTTAGTGATAACACGAAATTGGAAATAACCGGTGAATATACATATATAAAGAGATAAATGTGTGGCGTAGTATGCAAGTTGCGATATTTAAGTCTATGAGGTAAATTGCAGTAGGTAAGTAGGTAGGTAGGTAGGTAGGTAGGTAGGTAGGTAGGTCGGTCGGTCGGTAGGTAGGTCGGTAGGTAGGTAGGTAGGTAGGTAGGTAGGTAGGTAGGTAGGTAGGTAGGTAGGTTAACACATTAGACAACTAGCGATAAGTAACAAACCTAGATATAAACAAAATTTTCAGATCGAAGGATCGTAGATCAGTAGATTACTGCGAGAGGTAACTAATCAAAGGAGATAGATTGTTAAATCTGTAAAGAGCTGAAGAAAGATATCAAAACAAGGTAGGAATGTAGAAAGAGAACATTAGACTCATGGTGGTGAGTAGCTAAACATGCTTTTGGAGCTATTTAACTGAGCAATGTAGGTAGGTAATTAGGTAAATATATAAACAAAGTAGATATGTAAACAGCAATAGTCTTGGCCAGTAAACAATTTAGGTAAACAACAGTATATAAACAACAGATAGGCAGGTGATAAACTATAGGAAACTACTGGATTTTCGGATCCGGTTTCTTTCCCTAAAATTAATTGAGGTATGTAATAATGTGTGTTGGTATTTAATTGATAAATGTTTTCGAAAAGCTGATTAAATATAAATGCAACCAAATAACACCATTCAGTATAACCAAACTTTCAGTATCTTATTTCATCGAACTGATTTCGATTCCGATTGAGAACCACTTTTTCCTGTGTCAACATTACCTTTGGAGTAGAAATTAACGTTCCTCAATTTCATTTATCCTATCTGGTAAATGAAACGCTGTATGCCTATAGAAGAAAGTTTTTACATTGCTGTTATTGTAGCTGGTAATCCCTTATCCAACATAATTTCTTTTCTGTCTTTTATTCAAACAGTATAGCAAGGACTCAATTAAGCAACTTGCTAAAGATGTGATTTATAGCAGATTTATATCCAATGTTTTGTTTCACTTTAGGACGCTTGGATGTAATTTGAGGGAGACTTGACGGTTATTTCTAGCTGGTCGAACAATGAAAGGACCGTGTTATTTAGTGGCATTTAAATATAGACATTAGCTACAGAAAAGTTAGGCCATATCCTGCTTTCTGTTTCCGATGCATGTTCAGCCAATCAGATAAAGCTGTTAGACAAGATATAAACATTACAACTTATTTCTCCCTCCATTATTAATATCAGACTACATAGATATGTAAGTTATATGTGATTTCTGCTCCTGAGATAGACATATAGTTGAATGTTTCCGGTAAAACAAGTCTGCTTCAAAGTTTTACTGAAGGTGAACATATTTCTGAACACTGTAAGTGGCAATACGGTTGTATAGAAATTGATAAACCAAAAAATAAGTTGAACCTAGAATAAGATTCAAAGATGGAATATTTCACAATCTTCATTCTATGTTCCTGTTAACAAAATACAGGATGAATACACACCAGAATGTGAAGTATATATATCATATATAGAGAGAGATAGGAATAGATTTTGTTCAGAACTGTAAGAGCTGCATACAACACTTGGGTAGACACAGGAAATTGGTAAACAAATTTTAGTAAGCATTTCTGTATTTAAGTTATAACCAATGACATTATTTGGTTCTGTGTTCACTTTCTCTTTCAAATCATCTTCCGTAACAAAATTTTCCCACAAGATTACATTTGAAAACAATCAAATGAATTTCTTGATTTTCTAACACCCAACTTTCAAACAAATCTTGTTTCACACCGAAAATTGAATAAATTGAAAGTGTGCATCATATTTGACGACAACATCAAAGATTAACTGAAATCAATTTCGTTATAATTTAAAGTTGAAAGTAAATTAAGAAATGATTTTTCTAGTTTCTTAATAGACGCCATAGAACAACAGGTATCTGTAACAATCAGTTTTAAAGAAGCATTAAACCAAGTTTATTTAGATAACTTCTTTAAATTACCTGTGGATGAGAGTGAAATGAAAGTTCACTTTATTCCTTCTACAAAGTATTCTGAAATTCTTTAGTAACAGCTGTATTTTCAAGTATTCAAGACTATGTTATTGAGAATTATTTCAATAGATTATGTCAATGTTTAAATGCAATTTATATATGTCATCTATAAATTAAGGTATACTTCTAACTTGCAGACTGTATCAATCAGATAGTTTTTGTTAAGTTTAAAATGGATTGCAATAGATAATAAATACTATAAAGGCTTTAAATTAAAACAAAAAGAATACTTTATGTCGCTCGCAAGCTTGCTTCATTATAAAGATATATTTATAAAGGTACAATTATTAATATATAAAATTAACATATTAAAGAAGATGAGGCCATGAACGTTTGATTAATGAACTTTCAATGAAAAATAGGATTAAAATGCAGTTCTACACAGAAGCAGTAAAGAGAAGATTCTGAGTACATTTTTTTTAAAATTCTAGCACAATTATTACCTATGGGCCATATAACACTGGGGAAAAGGAGTAAGAGAAAATGTTATAAAAATTTTGGTTACTCCGTTGGCGTAAAAACAATATTGTTAGTTGTCCGTTGAATGAATTACTTCCCCGCTAAAATAAGATACAAGTATTGCGATTATGACAGTCGTGTTTTAATTTACAATATATTTCTTGCTTCTATCTAAAGTATCCAGAGAATGAATTAAAAAAACCAATTTTGCTGTTAAGAGTGGAGAAAAATTGTAACGATTTCTTAATGTTATCGAGCACATGACGCACATAAAATTTGGAATTTACCTCGATCGTTTTTGAAGCAAAAACCTACATTAAGGTACATAAGTATATATACATACATACATACATACATACATACATACATACATACATACATGCATCATATATATATATATATATATATATATAAATATATATAAGCAATGTTAATTCTCTAAATGAAGTATTAACAGTAACTGCACGATAAAGTGTAGTATATTGCCACTTAAGTGTGGCTGACCCCTAGGGGTGGATGTTACTGTTGCTTTTAGCCCC
>NC_068982.1:151129126-151129972 GCF_001194135.2 Octopus bimaculoides | reverse complement strand
AATTTCACTGGAAAAGAAGATATAAGGTTTGCCAGGTTTTTGTCTCTCTCACCAAGGTCATCAGCTGTCGAACGCCGACGAAGGGAAATAACCCTGAAATCCGGATACGTTCGTGCTGCTGATCGAGGTGAGAGGGATAACTTCCCTTGGCAAACAGGACACAGTCGTGTGTCGATAAGCCAGCTGGAGGAGATGTCCTCCTGGGGCTAAAAGCAACAGTAACATCCACCCCTAGGGGTCAGCCACACTTAAGTGGCAATATACTACACTTTATATATATATATATATATATATATATATGCCAAATTAAGAAGAGTGGCTTAGCACTTAGAATCTAAAGGCAAAATTATTAGAGGTCACAAAAGTGACAGAGAGTAAACTCAACAACGGTGTACATTAAGATCCATGATGGTAGAATCCGAGAAGTGGAAAGTTTCAATGATAATCCGAGTGGAGTGATGGTAAGGTGGATAAGAAGTATCAAAGGTCCGAGAAGAAGGTAAGAGAGATGGTCCAAGAAAGATCGAAGTTCAGTCAGGCAGGATCAAACCGAGACGTATACTATATATGGTTCTAATGTATAGAAAACAAAAGGCGGAGACAGGTGAGGGAACAAAAGGCAGGTATATTAATATAATGCTCGGGAAAAATTTTAAAAAGTCTTTGAGGTTTCGAGCCTACTCACTTCGACAGGAACAGATGAGAGGAAAAAAATGAAGAGAGGGAAAAAAAGAGGAGAGATTACTGGTTCCACATGTTAAAATGTCAACATTTTTCTTTCTCCATCTCTCTCTCTCTCTCACTCTCTCTCTCTCTCTCTCGCTCTCACTCTCTCTCTATCTCTCT
>NC_068982.1:151119816-151128789 GCF_001194135.2 Octopus bimaculoides | reverse complement strand
ATATATATATATATATATATATATATATATATACATACACACACACACACACACATATATATATACATATATATACATATATATATATAACACAGTTGCAAGGGAATGACCAGCCTTTCTTAAATATATTTCCTTCTCTGTATATGAATCAGTTCTTCGATGTATTAAAGCTGTGACTGATGCCAAAGGTGAACCAACTCCGTATAAAATAATATAACTTCCGTCTAACACGGTGTTTCCATTATTTTGCCTAATCCTTGTGCGCGCGCGCGAAGGTGTGTGTGTAGATGGGTATGTATGTATGTAGGTAGGAATGGAGGCGCAATGGTCCAGTGTTTAGGGCAGCGGACTAGCGGTCATAGGATCGCGGTTTCGATTCCCAGACCGGGCGTTGTGAGTGTTTATTGAGCGAAAACACCTAAAGCTCCAAGAGGCCCCGGCAGGGGATGGTGGCGAACCCTGCTGTACTCTTTCACCACAACTTTCTCTCACTCTTACTTTCTGTTTCTGTTGTGCCTGTAATTCAAAGGGTCAGCCTTGTCACACTGTGTCACGCTGAATATCCCCGAAAACTACTTTAAGGGTATACGTGTCTGTGGAGTGCTCAGCCACTTGCACGTTAATTTCACGAGCAGGCTGTTCCGTTGATCAGCTCAACTGGAAACCTCGACGTCGTAAGCGACGGAGTGCCAACAAAATGTAGGTAGGTAGGTAGGTAGGTAGGTAGGTATAATGTTATGTACATGTATCACTTTTATCAACAAATATAACTGCGTTGTTGACACGATATGATGAGAATTTATTATCCTACCACGACTTTTACCCCGAACCTGAAACATACTAAGATATGTTTTAGGTCTTTTGCGGGTGAGCATAGTAAATACATTCTCCAAAGTTAGATCAATGCTCCATGAGTCAATACTTCCAGTTTTGGCTGAATATATATATTTATTACTATCTGATAAAAGTATAAATAGGCATCGACTGTATTTTGGAAATAGATGTAAAGTATTTTTAATTCTGCAGATGATGAAAGTTTCTAATTTAGACAGAAGGCCACTCGTTTTAAATCGATCTCAGCACTTGAGTGGTATATATTTTATGGAGCCAGGAAAGATAAAAGACAAAATCGATCTCGTCAGAATTTGAAGTCAAAACGTAAAAACGCGTAAATATAAATTACACGATGTTTAATCCGGTACTCAAAACAGTGTCTCTACTTCAGCACCATTATTTCGGTAGATTTAAAGCTAATAATTAATGAATGGGTTCAATGAGCGGGGAACATTTTTATAGTCATGTGACCTATAAGCATTAGCAACCAAATTTCCGCCATGATGCATTAGATACTCTAGTCTGGAAGCACTGTGGTTGAAAAACATAAATGAAATAGTATTAGCTTAAAAGCTTTTGGTGAGTGTAGATTTGTACGTAAACAACAACTAATGACTGAAGTTATATCATATAGTTTTGATTGATATTTCTTTAAATAATATCATGTTAGATATGTTTTTAGATAATATAATTTTGCTAATATACACCATTAAATTATATATTTTAAATAATATGTAAACGGTAACTATGTTTTGGTGTCTTTAAATATTATATTTTTATAATAAATCTCCATTAATGATATATTTTCTATAGCATACATCCTTAAATGTTATTTTCTTATAATATGCTTTTAGATAATATTATTTCCGTATTATACATCTATCACTTATATATTTTTGATAATGTGTCTTTTCGTGTAAATATTTTTGGTATTTTCTCTCATTTGTATGTCTTTATATTTTCATGTTATTCTTTGTGAATGGAATGCGAAAAATAACAAAATGATGTTGGTATAAAAGAAAGAGAAAGGAAAGATGATCTAGCAGTGCTTTGAACCCTACTCACCTGAAGACGCGCATGTATACACCTATTATTGGATCATATTAATGCAATAATGTGTATAATATATGTAACATTCAGCAATTACAATTGTAGTGGTTTGTAATAAAGACTGTTCACTCCATCTTCTCGTACTAAGATTGTTTTATATATATATAAATGATAAAATGTAACACAGGAAGATGACGGCGGAACACACAGAATACAGAAAAAAACGCACAAAGGACGTAGATATGTTCTTCACCCGTCTGTTATAGACAAAAAAATCATTACAGTTTCGACACCTTATTGATAATATTGGTGGTGCCAACAGCAAAAAGCTGTTAAGGTACAAATGAGCGAACAGAACAGAATAAGGCACATATAAAAAAGAGGGTGTCTCATGACCGAACGGTAATATATGTAAAATACATGAAAATATATGAAAATATATGAAACAAAAAAGCCAGGACAATAGCGAAAAAAATTAAACTTAAAGAAACGTCACGAATATTTCTCTATATAGAAGGCCTTTCGGCTATGCGACAGATGTGAGTGTGTGTGTGTGTGTGTGTGTGTGTGTGTATACATGTATACGACAGGCTTCTTTTAGTTTCCGTCTACCAAATTCACTCACAAAGCTTTGGTCGACTTGAGGCTATAGTAGAAGCACAAGGTGCCAAGCAGTGGGACTGAACCCGGAACTATTTTCGGGAGCAAACTTCTTACCACATACCCATGCCTACGCCTATATATCCACACCATTTTTGATATGTCTGTAAAAGGTGTATGGCGTTCATAAGGTGGATGTATTTGCATGAACAAAACGCCAATTGTGACCACTGCATGTTTCCTTAAATAACTTAATCTACATTTTTTTAAAAGACGATACATATTTCTGAGTTGCAGAAAAGAAGCAAATCTCAGTGAGATATGACACTGACCTATCACAGGAAATGTTTCTATAAAGATCAAATGTTGCTTGCAGAATCTATGCGGCAAGGAAACTTAAATTCTACTTCGATACTGCAAAAGATAGCTATGAATTTGTTACGGTTGTGTTTAGTACATGTATATTGCTGTAATTATTGTTACTGTTGCTTTCATCTTTGTTGTTACTATTATCGTTGTGGGAGTGTTGCTGCCATTACCGCTCTTCTTAATGCTACTGTAGTAGTAGTAGTAGTAGTAGTAGTAGTAGTAGTAGTAGTAGTAGTAGTAGTAGTAGTAGTAGTTGTAGTAGTAGTAGTAGTAGTAGTTGTTGTTGTTGTTGTTGTTGTTGTTGTTGTTGTTGCTGTTGTTTATCCCCAAATTGTTTCTGAACGATAAATTGCGTTCCGTTTGTCACCATTCTTTTTGTTCATGCGCCAGAGACTAGCTATCCAATGTTGCCTTGTTTTTTAACTCGATACTGTTATGATTCGAACGATTGGGCCGCTACTTCTAAAAGGTCGAGCAATGCCATGTTTACTCATTATTGTTTGCTCATTGTTGTTGTTTTTGTTATTACTACTGATGTTGTGCCATTATTGTGGTTGTTTCTAATGCGGTGAGCAGAATAGTTAGCACGCCGGGTGAAATGCCTAGCGGTATTGCGTCTGTCTTTACGTTCTGAGTTCAAATTCCGCCGAGGTCAACTTTGCTTTCCTCCTAATCGACGGGCCCCCTCACACCAAATTTCAGGCCTTGTGCATAGAAAGGATTATTGTGGCTGTTTCTGTTGGTGGCGTTGGTGATGGTAGTGGTTTTATTGCCGTTGTTGTCGCTCATGTCGTTGTTGCTGTCGTTGTTGTTGCTTTTATTCTTGCTGTTGCAACAGTTGTTACTGCAGCTGCTATTTTGAAAGCTCTGGCTGCAGTTCTCTACTATTAGGTAGCCAATGTTCACTCTGAAAGATTTATTGTAATTAATCGAAAATTCGATGTTGTTGGTGTCCAATGTTAACAAAGACAAAATTGATCTTCCTTCCTGACATTTGTCACTGATATATTCCATCTTATAATGATGGGAAAACTTACGATGTGAATTGTCAAGATACAAGTCCAAACTTCTCACCAACCGGACACCTAGTTAATTATACAATGTATAATACTGGCTCGTCTTTGAATCGTTACTACTCTGCTTATGCAAATTATCTGTTGTATCGTGTTGCATTTCAATACTTAATGTAGTTAACGATTTATTTGAGAATACATCCACCAACCAACCATATTTATTTTACATATTGGCACAGAATAACAAATGTCAATGGAATACACCAGTACTTTATTATAACTTCATTTATTGACATCCTACCAGAAGGATTAAATACTACTTCAGTTCCTTAGAACAACGTAGAGCAGGAATGTTCAACTTATGGCACATGAGCCAAAAGCGACACATTAAATTGATTAGAAATGGTGCATTGCTTCCCCGTAAACAATTTTCACTATTTGATGATTCTGAGACGGCCACCGGCATCGGTCCATCGCATCTTTTTGTAAGCCAATTGAAACCTCTATTTCACGCTTTTGTTTTGTTCGACCTCTGCAAATATTTGTGGGTTTGCACTTTTTTTTTTCTTCAAAATTCATCTTTGATTTTATTTCAGCCCTCACAGTGTAAAAGAAAATCAACGAAAGAAGCAAAAACTGGTAGTAAACCTGAAATCAATAAACAGTGGAAAATGCGTTCTTATTTATAGCAGGTCGTTCAGAAGCAAAACCGTCATGCATTGTTTGTGAAAAGAGTTTCTCACATAGTAGGAAACATGATCTTAATAAGCTCTATGAAACACATGTAGAACAATATAGAAAACAACTAGTGCTTGAGTTTGAGTTATGTAATACGTGATTAAAGAAAGTGAATAACTCAAAAAAGACAAAACGTATTTATTAAAAGATATTACAAAAGTAATATTCTAAAGAATATTGTAAAACATATTTGGAATGTGGCGATCTTGTCCTCGGTTGTAATGTACGCTGACTTTTAGAAAATGAGTTCTGCACAGATTTTGGATACTGAAAAATATTTTTTATAATTTTCTAGAAAAGAAAAATGAACCGGACAAAGAAAGACTTGTTTACGAGATAAGAAGTGACATTTTGATTTAGCATTTTATTATTCATATACTTAGCTATCTCAATGATCTAAATCTGCAAGGTAAGGACAAATTGTTTTCTCGCTTTTAAATGGCATTAATACATTCATGATTAAAGTGAAACTGATCGTCTCTCAGGTAGAAGATGAGGATTTGAACCAGTCTCCGTACATAAAAGAGCTATCTGCCTGTACTGAGAATATTGGCAATTTTCAAAATATGTTGAAAAATCAGGTAATTACAAGAGTTAATTGAATGTAGTTCGTGATTTTGCAAAAGAAGATTGCCTGTTCATATTTATAAACCCATTTTCATTTAATGAACATAAAATCAGGAAAATGCCTAGTAACGTAGAAATGGAACTACTTGAATTGAAAACAAATTCATTAGTGGAAATGAAGTTTGATTAGCTTCCTTCAGTTTCAGATAACGTTAATGCAGTTAATTTCAGGCAACAATTATTTTGTGAACTTTTTTCAGAAATTAGGACATTTCACCAGATCAACGTACAGGTACAAACAAACATTTTCGCCCATTACACTGATAAAAACAAAACGAGGGGACCATCGGCTGGTTTAAATTTGAAGAATTACTTAAAGTTCTTTAAAAGCTTGGAAAAATCAAAACGGAATCATAAATCTCATTAAAATAAGCAATGTATTATATTGTTTCTCGTTTATATTAAATAGTTATATCATGCAAAATGCTAAATATGTCTAGATTAAAATGTTTTATACAAGAATTGAAGGTATAGCACTGGTACAGCGCATTTGAATACATACGTGAAAGACTTTGCTCCAGTTCGTAAACATTTCAAATCTTTATTTAAGTTGGCTGATTTCAATAAATTATTTTAAATAATTTTCTTTGCAATGCGTAAGATACAAGTTTTGATTAACTAATATATGGTTTATTATAGTTGTTAATATCGTTGTCTTTCAATTTTTATATATAAATAGGAAGCACTGTGTCAGTTTTCTTCTTTACACTTAGGAAGAACAACCTACGATTTAGGTAGCGTTTCTGAAATTTTTCTTCCGTTATACTAGTGTAGTGTTTAGTTATAATCTTGTTAATAGAATTTGATATCACATGCATGTATTTGATACCACAATTGCATGTATAGCTTATATAAATTTCGATTTTGACAATGTAGTATTAGAATTTGTAATATATTATTGTGATATTAGATGTGTAACTGAAACTTGCCCTAATAGTATTTCTAATAGTATTTTTTATGTGGTTTTTCTATATCTATTTTCGATACAGTATTTAATTTTCGATATATCTATAGCCTATACCGAAAAATTATCTACAACAGCTAAAACATATTTCGTAGTATTAGATTTAACGTTCGGCGAGAAAGGACAGAGTTAAAACCAAATAATCTTTCGGCATCTTTTCTTGGTAGATTTTAGGGCTAAGGGCATGCAATTAATTTTACAAATTAATCTGTTTCCCTCCAACACATTATCATAATCGTTAGGGACAAAGGTTATCTAACGATGAATCAGGAATTATTTTACATATAAAACAGATTTTAAGTATTATCAGAGGCGTTATAATTCTTATTAATATTAATAAGACGGCGAGCTAGTAGAATCGTTAGCACACCAGATAAATGCTTAGCAGCATTTCGTCCGTCTTTACATTTTGTGTTCAAATTCCGCCAAGGTCAACTTTGCCTTTCATTTTTTCGAGATCGATAAAATAAGTTCCAGTCAACCACTGAGATCGATCTTATTCACTAACCCCCTCCCACCAAAATTTCAGGCCTTGTGTCTATAATAGAAAGGAATATTGACAAGGCGGCGAGTTGGCAGAATCTTCCGTTCCGACTGTTTACGTTCTGAGCTCAAACACTACCGGGCTCAACTTTGCTTTATCCCTCCGGAATCGATAAAATAAAGTACCAGGCAAGTACTGGGGCTGGTGTATTCGACTACCTCCTCCCCAATTGCTGGACCTGTGCTAAAATTAGGAATAAATGTTAATAATGCTGAGGTTTTCATTAGCATTGGTATTTACTCGCCTTTAGTTCTTAAACAGTGGCTCCCAACTGGTTCACCGCTTCGTACAGGTGCACAAGGAGTATCTATGAGTACCGCGGGTTTTAAAATATAATTTAAAACTTTAAAAGATCTATGCTAGTGCTTGAGCGTCTTAAAATACGCATTATTTGTACTTTTGTTATTTATCTGCTGATATATTACTATGTCAGTATATCGACCAAATTATCGGATGTCGTTATACACCGCTGATTACAATGCGCTTCCTCACATTGTTGTATCTTTCGGATAATTCCATCCGCTGGCTAGGCGGGCCGGCCAGCATACGCCCTCAGTATATATATACATACACATACACATACAGGTACTCACGCGCGCACACATACACTATGGAGCTTCTGCGCCGCTCTCATCTTTCAGACTTACAAAATTGTGGTCTACCCGAGGCTATGGTAAAAGTTATCTAACGTACAGCGGTATAATGGTGTGTACTCGGATCTACGAGGTTGAGAAGTCAGCATTTCAACGACATAGCTCCCTCTGTTTCTCTATGTGTGTGTGTGTGTAAATTTTTTACTGTATGTATTTATATGTATATATATGTATAAATGTGTATGTGTGTACATATTAATAGAGAAGAAACAAGGATGTGGCGAAAATCTTAATAGAAGAGATCAATGTGAGATTGGACATTTCACTGGAGAAAACCGAGATGGTAACTAAATATTAAATATGCAGATGGTCATGTAGATGGCAGCACTGTGTAGGAAACGATCATTTACATAAAGTAGTAGTAGTAGTAGTAGTAGTAGTTGAATAGCAAATGTTATTAGCTTTATTTAAAAAAAAAAAAAGATGGGTGGAGAAGCGAGGGGATGGTTGCAGCAAATGTAAGCGTATCCATGGCAACTGCATCAGCACATGTGCTAGACCGGTAGTGTGGAACGGGACTGAGCACAATGAAGCATCGAGAGACGGAGACAGCGAAAGAGAAGAGAGAGGGAGAGGAGGGGGGAGAGGAGGAGGGTATGTGAGTCAGAGAATGAGAAAGTGATGAGATATAAAGAGAGAGAGAAAGGGAGGGAGATAAGGAGAGAGAGAGAGAGAGAGAGAGAGAGAAAAAGAAACTGAGAGAGACACACACAGAGTGAGAGATGAGAAGCAAAGATTTCAGGAAGAAAACAACGAACGATGTCCGGGCCTTTGTTCTAGTAGTAGTAGTAGTAGCGTTGGTAGTGGTGGGTTTCGGGGTTTTATAGTGGTTTTTATAGTAGTAATGACGATGATGGTGGTAGTGGTAGTGGTGCTGGTGGTGTGATAATTGTTGCTATCGTGGTGGTAGTGATGTTGGTGATGATAGCGACGATGGTAATGCCAGTGATAGACTGGTGCAAGCAATTGTTGTTGTGATGGAGATGGAGATGGTGATGCTGGTGATGCTGGTGCTGGTGCTGGTAGTGGAGGTGACGGTGCTGGTTGTTCATGTGACCGTTATTCCTTGTTGCATGTAGGTGGTAGTGACTGTGGTTGTTGCATCGGTGGTGGTGGTCGTAGTGATCGTCTGTTGCTTGGTTGTGTAACGTGCAGTAGAACATGTGGTTTGGAGTCATGTGACGTGTGGGTAGTGCTGGTGCTGCTGATGATGATGATGAGGAGGATTATGATGATGATGATGATGATGATGATGACGATGATGATGATGATGATGATGATAGGGGTGGTGGTGGTGGTGGTGGTGGTGTTATAGGGTGTTGAGGTGTTAGGGGTACATAGAGACAGTGCTGTCATGTCAAGCAGTACAGCTTATACAAATAGTGAAAACTGGTGGGTGTTGAGATCTAATGCTACTACTAGTATACTAGTATTACAATTATTACTATTACTATTATTCTTATTCTTCTTCTTATTATTATTATTATTATTATTGTTGTTGTTGTTGTTGCTATTATTATCATTAGTAGTAGTAGTAGTAGTAGTAGTAGTAGTAGTAGTAGTAGTAGTAGTAGTAGTAGT
>NC_068982.1:151114608-151119459 GCF_001194135.2 Octopus bimaculoides | reverse complement strand
TAGTAGTAGTAGTAGTAGTAGTAGTGATATGGCGGTAGCAGAGGTAGCAGTACTGGTGATGATGATGATGATGATGGGGGGGGGTATGAATTTCGTGATGATGATCATGGTGGTCACGGAGATTGTGGTAGCTTTTGTGGTAGAGCTAACAGTAGTATAGTTGTAGAAATGTTAATGTTGCTGCGGATTGGGCCCGTAGCGACGGCAGATCTTGTACAGTATATGAGTGATGTATTTAGGCAAGTAGTAGTAGTAGTAGTAGTATGATTTGGTTTAGTGCCGGGTCGGCCATAAAATGATAGAACTATTGTAATAAAATGCATTCCAATCGTGACCATCGATTATTTTTGTCTACTATAGACAACATAGCCCAATGTATCCTTCCATTTTTAAACTTATACGATGTTATTTTAGAAACATTTGGCAGTTATTTCTAGCAGGACATGTGACTGTCTGGAAGCTCCGTCGATGGGAAGTGAGTTGGTTTGTAATGAAAAGTGAAACTGGATGGCAGATACATGTTGGATATTTAACTCCCATGACTTTACTAATATTAATATATCTAGTGCACGGAGGATTGCAGAATCGGTAGGATAGTTGATAAGATGCCTTGCACTATTTATTTGCATCTCTTTACGCAATGTGTTAAAATTCCCCCCTACGGGGGACGATAAAATTTGATAAAACTGGTCCGTTTAAATCGTTAACATGTGTGGTCTTGTCCCAAATTATTATTAAAATATTATGAACTTCCGCAGGCAATGCTACGACTGCTTGCTGTAGTAGTAGTAGTTGTAGTAGTAGTAGTAGTAGTAGTAGTAGTAGTAGTAGTAGTAGTAGTAGTAGTAGTAGTTGTAGTAGTAGCAGCAGCAGCAGCAGCACCTCCACCGCCACCAACAGCTGAAGATTCATTGGTGGTGGTAGCAGCAGCAGCAACACAAAGAGTTGCAATTATTGTTATAGTTGTTAATGGTAATGGTGGGGATGATTAGCCCTAGGTCAAATCTGATCGAATAGACCAATGACCCAAGACATTTCAATCGTTACCATCCCGTCTCTTTCCTATGCTCAGGTACCCAGAAACACATTATTCCAATGCGTCTTTTTCTAAAATGGTTGCTTGTGAGTTGAAGATTTGTTGTAGCGCCTTTCGTTTGTTAGTGACGGTTGTAGTGGTCATTGGTGGTTACTTACTGGTGGTCACTGGCCTCTCCACTAACGCTCCAGACAGATAACTGATGTGACACATCAAACAATGCCTGTGACCTTCACAGTTTCTCCTAAACTAGTGAAATAATTTAACCATTACTCAACCTAAACATCTCTAAGTCAATGTTTGCAAGAATGTTTGCAGTAGAGTAAACTATGTTACTGGAAGCCAAGGACCAAATCGTGATTGCTTTTGCTGTGTAACTTTGGTTATCTCTGACTGAGTAGACCAATAACGTATAGGTAGCCATTTTAAGGACTACGTGCAGCTGATAGAATTATTGTTCAATGTATACCATATTTCTGCTTAACTGAAGACAATAGAGCACACTTTATAATGTAGCAGTTATTCGTATAGAGTGCAATGTTGCAGTAAGGACATGCACTTGCTTCACTGTCCAGTCTTTTATTAATTTATTTATTTTTCGGTGAAGAGAGAAAAGAGCCGTGCAGACCTTCCAAGGCTAGTAAAATTCACACGGTTTAATGTTCCACTTGAACAGTTATAAGTTGACAGTTTTTAAAAAAAGTTTGAACGGAGAAGGAATTCCAGAAGGTTGACTTTCTATGTTTGGAGAGAAAGGAATTAGCGTCATTGTTAGTGTGGGGCCTGAGGAGACATGCAATATGGGTGACGAGATGGGAAGAGGCGAGTAAGTTGAGATTACTTAAGTGGAAGCGGCACGAGACCATCCGGCTCTATGATTCAGAGGTTGAAGTGTATTGATGAATAACTTCATGCCAATCAGACTGAATTCATTTGATATAGCTGAGGCGTCTAGCACCAGTATCATGCACATATGGGAGAAGTACTCTAGTATGGATATCACACGAACTTTTTAAAGGATCAGTTTTCTTTGGGTTTGAAGAATACCACTGTTGTTATGCAAAAAGCTGTACATTTTCCACGAGATAGTGAGGTTTAGCATTTGCTGCGATCTTCGGTATACTAATAGCAAACTGTCCATGTTTAGGGCACTGGAGGATAATGTATAGCAATTGTGTCTTTGGCATAGTCACATTGGAAGATGTTTTGTAGGTCTCTGTTCATGCAATCAGCACAGGTTTGACACAAGATGCCTCGATTGCATGTAAATGACAAAGGAGGGTGGGTGGATGAAGAGATAGATATAGGCTAAAAAATAAAACAAGCACTTGAGAGGACAACCCTTGTCGTACTTCATTTGGGAATTGCAAATTCCAGAAGCGTAGTTTTTGTACAACACATAGACAGACTAAAGTGTTTTTGCTCTAGCCTTTGGTTTTCCTGGATTTGAGTTTGTTGTGATGATGACGATAGGTCTGCGGTCAGTGGAGAGTTGGGTATAATTTAGCATTGCTGTATGGAGAGGAAATGTAGTTAGCTTGATTGAGTATAAAATCATGATGTACAGGGGATTTTAGTTATGATGTTATTGTGTCACCCCTTGTTATGTGCATTTTGTGCCGAGATGTGTGCATTGATGCGCTGAGGTTTCCTCAATAATGACATTTAAGAGGATGTTGAGGTATCGTAGTTGAGGTAGAGAATTTGGTGCAACGGTTGGTG
Source organism: Octopus bimaculoides (assembly GCF_001194135.2). Lineage (NCBI taxonomy): Eukaryota > Metazoa > Mollusca > Cephalopoda > Octopoda > Octopodidae > Octopus > Octopus bimaculoides. The sequence continues at coordinate 151,116,701 of NC_068982.1, read as the reverse complement.
AGTTCGGTATATATGTGTGCGTGTTTGGATATGTATTTACGCGCGTGTGCGCTCGCGTGTGTGTCTACGCGTGTGTGCACTCGTATGTGCGAAAGTATGTGAGCATACGTGTTTCATAATGGTGGGTTTCATATTGTATATGATGTGTTATTATGGACATGACATGTTGAAGTGTTATTCTAGCCTTGAACTGTATTTAAGACTTTGTGTATATTATGAGACCTCCACTGTGGCTTATCCTGAAGAGTTCTGCATTGTGAGTATCATCATGTATTTCCTGATCTATCACAGTGTCAGTTTTATGATACACATACTTTTAGCTTCATAGGTAAGTCTCTAAGGACATTAGTTTTATATTGTAGTATGAATATTTAATTTGTTAGTGTTATGTTTATGAGCAAACGGTTTGTATATTTTAATGTATTCTCAACCGAAAGCGACGTCGGTGAAGGGAGATAATACCAGTAAATCCGGTTTCCTTTTCTGTTATTGCTGCTCTTATCGCTTCTGATTCATACTGTAGCTACACGAAATTTTTGTAAATGACAATGTTTAATAGGTTCTCACTGAGAGACAGGAATTATACTGTTAAGCATATTTATTTTTATAGATTTTCAAGTTTATTTGTAGGATTGTCTATTTCAAATTTTCTTTATGTGTAAGACCGTTGCTGCTTTCAATCTGCAACCAACATGTCTTCGTTTTTAGTATTTCATATTCAGAACTAACGCATCTGGTAAGTTGATCAATTTTTAAGATGGCAGGGAGAACACTGGAACACGATCAACCACATAGAGTATTCTATGTTCCTTCGAGGTACTGGTGTTGAAGCGGGTGGCGTGTTAGGTTCACTAACGTGTGTCTGTCTGCGTATATGTCTGCGTGTGTGTGTGTGTGTGTGTACACGAACAGATCTATAACCAAGGATGTTCCAGTCATTACCACCTTGACATTTTTTTAGTCATAGCGTACGCATAAAGCGCTGTTCAATGTTTACTTCTTTTAAATGGTACTGTCTAATTTGCAGACAATTTAGCTGCTATTTGCAAAAGGGCAACCGACCACGTAGAAGCTCATTCTTTTGTAGAAATAGGAAGAAGACAGATTTCGATTTTTTTTTTTTTTTTCATTTTTATTTTATTCCAGGCTAACGATATTGATGCGGCTGATAGTTTCAGATATGGCTCATCCATGTATTTAAATTAGATCGTAATTTAAATTCACCCAGCCACCTCAACACCCAAAGCCACACACACACACACGCATACACGCACACGCATACACGCGCACGCGCGCATTAACGCTCTTGCACACATTCATACGTACATGTGCATGTGTAGGTGTGTGTGCAGCGTCTGCGTGTCTATATATAAATATATTGATGATAAGCACGTGTCGCATACAATGTCTGCATGTGTATGTGTGTGTGTATATGTGTGTGGATGTGTGTATACACACGTGTATTAATGTATGTAATCAAAGCTGTATTTGAACCTACGTGTCTCTATATATATACGTGTGTCTACATACATACACACAGACAGATACACTGAAGCATACACATATATACATATATACATATATACACGCACATACGCACATATATATTTGTGTCTGTGTGTGTGCGCGCGCGTGTGTGTGTGTGTACCTTGCCAACGATATTCGGTTTTCCATTTCACGGCGAGCGACAAGCATTCATCTACGCACCGAAGCATAATATTATGTCCTGGATTAAAGATTATATATGCATATGTGCTATCTACCCAGTATGATATATCCGAGATTCCTCTATTCCTTTCTATTTCATCCATATAAATATTGTTGTCATAGCGCTAGCTAATTTCTGGGTAATTTCAGAGAGAAAACTACCAAATATTCGTCTGTTTTATATAAATTAAGATGTGCACTTTTAAGTAAAACTATGAGTTTGCCAGTTTGCAGAGAAAGCCCCGTGTTTTAGCCATATGGCCTATTTACCATGTAGAGTTGAATGTATGTCCACTAAAAAAGATATGTATATGTATATATATATATATATAAAGAGAGAGAGAGAGAGAGAGAGAGAGAGAGAGAGAGAGAGAGAGAGAGAGAGA
>NC_068982.1:151113618-151114596 GCF_001194135.2 Octopus bimaculoides | reverse complement strand
GGGGGGGGGGGAGCAAGGAGAAGAAAATGGAGAATATATGGATGTACTGTAATTACTGATTTATTTGCATGTTGTAGAAAGATGATGTTTTTTTAAAGACATTACAAATAAATTGGAAGTTGAGAGCTCAAAAAAGTTAATAAAAAAACGTAAGAGGAACCTACATATATGCTTCTGTCAAACCAATAAGTAGTTGGGAATTTCCAAAACATGTTGTTTAATGTCAAGAAAATAGTATGAATGTGACAATTTTCTTGGCATTAAACAACATATTTTAGAAATTCCCAACTACTTATTGAAACGAAGCAGCAATCAAGTCAATGGAAGCATTCAATGTCACCACGCCCTCAAAAAACACGCCAAGTGAAGTCCAATGTCAAGACGATGCTGATTTGTTTCATCGATGCGAAAGGAATTGTCCACACAGTATTTGTTCTTCCTGGTCAAACTGTTAACCAGACATTTTACTTGGCAGTCCTGAAGTAAATTGGAGAGTGGTGGTTTCATCACGACAATGCACCTGCGCACACCGCTTCGTATGTGAGAAGTTGTTTGCCAAAAATGGCATGATCTTGCTTACCAACTTCCCTATTCGCCCGATCTTGTTCCCTGCAACTTTTTTCTTAGAGGAAAACGTTTTGCAGATGCGGAAGATGTGGGAAAAAAACAGGGGAGGCGTTAAAAGGCGTCACTTCACAAGAGTTCCAGGATTGATTCCAACAGTGGAAAATGCATCTGGACTGATGCATTGCTTCAAATGGAGAATACGTTGAAGGCGATAAAAGCGTAAACATGTAAAACTAAGTGAATAAAATAGTATTGCAAACTTCCAGTTTCTTTCCCCCTCGTGTGTATATATATATATATATATATATATATATATATATATATATATTCTTTCTTTTATTCTTTTACTTGTTTCAGTCATTTGACTGTGGGCATGCTGGACCATCACCTTTAGTCGAACTAATCGAACCC
>NC_068982.1:151111321-151112987 GCF_001194135.2 Octopus bimaculoides | reverse complement strand
TATATATATATATATATATATATATATATATATTGCTATTTAAAATAATTTTCTTCAGCTCCATGCGACTTAAAGCTCCGCACGCTTCTAACAGAAATCCGGCTCGTTCAGGCATGGATTACCGAATGAAGAGACACAGGAAGTCCAAGAATGGCTACTAAATAATGAGTTGCTACTAGTCCAGGCGGGTCACATGCGACAATAGCAGCCCATTTTCCAGTAGCCATCTTGCATTTACAACAGTCATTTTGAACTTCGTGTGTTTCTTGATCTAATAATCCTACCCTGAACGAGCAGGATTTGTGTTGGAAGCCTAGGAAACTAAGTTGCATGGAGCAGAATCAACCTGTTTTAAATTACAGTATGTGTAACTCCTGCTAAACATGTTGAGTGCCTTTTTCCTTCGTTTGTCCACTCGCTTGTGCATGCTTGTGTGTGTGTATGCGTGTGTGTGTGTGCGTGTGCGTGTGCGCGTGCGTGGAGAGGGAAAGAGAGAGAGACTGGAAAAATACCTATTGAACAATATAGTAAATCATCATAATACATCGTTTACAATCGTTTCATCGTTAACCAATGTAATCCTCCTGTTTCAGGTTGTAGCCATGTCGGAAGCTGTCGATTAATTTCCACATACTACATAGGATTTCTTTTGTAGCATATGGCGGTGATGATTCCTCAGAACTTCGTAAAACATAATATGCTGATGTGTGTGTGCGTGTGAGATAGAGAGAGAGAGAGAGAGTGTGTGTGTGTGTGTGTGTGTGTGTGTGTGTGTGTGTGTGTGTGTGTGTGTGTGTGTGTGTGTGTGTGTGTGTGTGTGTGTGTGTGTGTGTGTGTGTGTGTGTGTGTGTGTGTGTGTGTGTGTAAATGATTCCGTACGCCAAGGGCACACGTTAATTCCAGAACAGTTTATTGCATTTATTAACGACGGAGATCCACAGCCAAATGTATGATAATGACAGCTTACCAAAGTTAACGGTTTAGTGGTTATTTCTAAGGAAGGACATCGTGTTTTCTATAATTTATATGCAAATATCTACTGAGCACGTGCAAACTACGAAAATAGGTATAACATCTCTCGATACGTATATATTAATTAGAAGGATGGAAAGAAAGAAAGAGACAACACAAGGAATGGGTCTGTGCGTACTTTTGCGTGCTTTTTGTCCCTATGTAAATAGATGTGATCTGTACGTATATGCAAATATATACATTTCACCATTCGAATATTCACAGTTAATGCACGATTTCTGTGCAAGCAATTTAAATGATATTGGCTACTCAGGAAGCAAATAATATAAATCTAGCAAAAAATACACAGGAGTGACTCTATGGTAAGTAGCTTGCTTACTAACTACATGGCACCTTGTGCAAGTGCCTTCTACTGTAGCCTCGGGCCGACCAAAGCCTTGTAAGTGAATTTGATAGACGGAATCTGAAAGCGTATCGTACACACACACACACATATATATATATATATATATATATATTCATTAGAAATGCAGAGACGCCTATAATAGGACATCTACTCGCTAGAAATAGCAGCAAAAATACTACATACATACTGTATTTTTGCTGCTATTTCTAGCGAGTAGATGTCCTATTATAGGCGTCTCTGCATTTCTAATGAATAATACATAGTCTATTGACTGTTTTTACTCTCGCT
>NC_068982.1:151105859-151111208 GCF_001194135.2 Octopus bimaculoides | reverse complement strand
TATATATATATATATATATATATATTTGTGTGCCTGTGTTTGTCCTCCCCAACATCGCTTGACAACTGATACTGGTGTGTTTACGTCCCCGTAACTTAGCGATTCGGTAAAATAGACCGATAGAATAAGTACTAAGCTTACAAACAATAAGTCCTGAGGTTGATTTGCTCGACTAAAGACGGTGCCCCAGCATGGCAGCCGTCAAATGACTGAAACGAATAAAAAATACAGAATTATTAACACACGACATATATGATATACATATACATTCATACATATATACAAGGTATATATATATTGTATAAAAGATCGTGGGAAAGGCCAAAACAATGCGAAGTAATTGCAAGGTAAATCACAAGAAAACAAATATGTGAATTAATGTAGACTTACCTCGTATTCAATATTTCGGGGTTATGACCCCGTTTTCAAGATATTAACGAATGCTCCCGAATGTGCGTGTGTATGTGAATGGACATGCGCAGAAGGGTGTTGCTATAGCAACCAGCTAGGTTCCTGTAACTCCCTTGTATTATTGATCTTGGGTTTCTTTTGGTGTATGAGGGTAGCCTCAGAGATTCTAATGTTGCCCCTGTTCTGCTGTGTTGCCTTGATGTGCATTGTTAACTCTCGGGTCTGGCATTTCCGTAGATGTTTCTTCACGATAGTGTCTGCCTGCATGTCTTCTTTAATGCGTACATGCAGTTTTCTTGTCGTGCGTCCGATGTAGGATGCGCCACATTTGCCACAGATGATCACATATACGACATAGGTCCTCTGGCACAATTCAGGGTCAGTTCGACAATGTGCACTCCTCAGAGTAGTGAGAGATGTTGTTCTTGGACAGAGCTTTTCTCAGGGAAGGTCCGGTGTGCACTATCTGTATGTCGAGTCCTTCCCTGCGAACTGCGTGTTGTATCGCTGCAATAGTTCTGTCGTCAAAATGTGGTAGCTTTAGGAAGCATGTGCCAGACTTGGGAGTATGCTGGTTCTCCATCTCTACGTTTATTTTACTTCGAAGAGGGTGTCACTGCCATCCAAAGTAATACATGCCAAATACCACCAGTTATCCAAACTAGGTGTAACTCTATCTAAATGTCACAGGTCTTTTTCCCTAAATATGTTGTGTAGAGGGTGAGTTCCCGGTCGCGTATGGGAATTACGAAGTGTTTCTGTGTAAGACCTTCGCTGTTGAAGAGTACCTCCACGCTCCTGAACAGTCTTATTCTGGTCAGATTATTTATATCCACCCATATTTCTTTGAAGGCTTTTTTTTTCCACCTGGGCGTATGTGACGGCTTCTAGACGTCAGGATTTAGCCGACACACAGCGATACACCACTGTCTTCCAGGCAATTGTTGCCAAAACCTCGGCTGGGAGGTCAACTTGTGCTCTCCTTCTTATTCATCTTCACAATTTTTTTCGCTTGTGCCATCTTCAGAATTTACTTCTTTGTCGTTTAGGGAAAACCAGCAGTATTGTGTTCATTTCTTAACCATTCCAGTAAAACACCGTCTGCCTGTAAAGTCACCGTTATTCTTGTTATTGCAGCTGCTGCTGTGATTGTTGTTACTATTGTTGCCTGGTAAAATGCTTAGCGGCATTTTGTCCGTCTTTATATTCTGAATTCAAATTCCGCCGAGGTCGACTTTGCCTTTCATCCTATCGAGCACGATAAATTAAGTACCAGTTGAGTACTGGAATCGATATAATCGACTTAACCCCTCCTCCAAAATTTCGAGCCTTGTGCCTATAGTAGAAAGGATTATTATTATCATTATTTTTTGTTGTTGTTAATATTATTATTTTGGTATTATCATTATTCTTTCGACGGTGAGCTGGCAGAATCGTTAGAACGCCAGATAAGATGCTTAGCAGCATTTCGTCCATCTTCACTTCTCATATCATATTCCGTCGACTTCGCCCTTTTTTAAAATCATTTTTGGAATCGATAAAATACGTACAAGTTGAACACTGGAGTCAACTTACACCCTCTCCGAAATTACTGGCCTTGTGCTAAAATTTGAAACCATTATTATTATTATTTTGGTTTGGCTCAGGTTTGGTCTTATTCCTGGTAGGATTTGTGTATGTAGCGGGTTACTACTAGTAACCTTAGGTATCCACAAGTCTTCAGCAATCTTTCAAGTGCTTAGAATCCTCCTGATAATCTTTGCTGTCCTTGAGAGACAAACTTTCTGTAGAAGTTCTACTGGGCATTCTATTTCAGTCTCCTTCAACCATTTGTCTATATCTTTGCTTACCGTTCCCAACGCACTAATAATTATACGCACGACATTACTGTAGGCATGCTCTGAATTATTCCTATTTTATGATCCTGGTATCAAACGGGCAGGCTCGGTGGTTGGAAGGACGGCAGTCGAATGGACAGCCAACCACTCTGAATCGCGTTATTGCAGTGCCTGCATGTCACAATAAGTTGCGTGGACCAAATTTTTATTCAGCTGGCTGGCTATCCACAACATCACTGCAGATTTTACTCGTTTTTTTTCTTATATTACAGGCGAAGAATTCTCACCGGAACATGTGCCTCGCTGCGTGTACACCCCTTTGAAAAAGTGCAAACAAGTCGAAATGCTTCTTGCATTTTCACTCACCTCTGTTGGGAGGAAGTTTCGTCTCTCTGACATTTATTGTTTTAACACAATACGTCCGTAAGAGATGCTATCTCAAGAGAATTCCTGTATGTCCTGTATTATAAATTTAAAATTAAAATACATGAGTTATTAAATATTAAAACCCTTCGTGATTTTGATCCACCTAGTATTTGCTCGATTGAAGTTTAAAAGTAGGAATCAGTCAGCTGCATAAAGAAAAGAATCAAAAAGTTTTGAGGCCGTAAATATGTCGTTAGATCTTGCAATGGACTCTTGGAGAGCACCAGCAGGGGAGTAAATGAGATGACATTTTACCAGTGTATTCAACAAATTTTAGTAAGCTAACTTTGGGACATTTGTGTGTATTTCATTTCTAATTCTATAATTAAGAATTGTTGACAACAAACTATCGTGATCCAAAGTTTCATTGATTTTTTCGAGAAAGATTGAGGTCCCCAGCTGAAACTAGCATAATTCAGTAAGCATCTAATATATCGAAGCATTTGAGAACATATTTCTGAATTATAATTTTCATGGTACAATTCGTTTCTAGTTTGAAAGTATTTAAGTTTTAGAATTAAATAGAATTATTAACGTCCATGCCATCGTAAACATATTTTATTATTTGATTTTTTCCGTAGAATGGTAGAATCCTTAGGGCGTTGAACAAATGCCTTTAGGAATTTACTTATGGCCCTTTCCGTTCTGAATTCAAATCTTTATGAGATTAACTTTGCCTTTCGTCCTTCAAGAGTCGATAAAATAAATCACTAGTCAAATACCTGTTCGATTTAATGGACTTGATCACAAATTTGAGACCTTGTTCCTATTCAGAAATCTATATTCTATAATTCTAACAATAACTCTTGTTATGAAATGATACAAAAGAGAAATAAAACACTGCTGTCTTTTGCAATTCGGCAGATCAGCGTAATTCTCTCTTTATCGAATTTACGAGCTGGTGGTTGTAGTGATTGTGGAGATGGTTGTAAAGGGATAGGTGAAAACAATGATATGATGTGAACCTCCCTTTCTTGACCTACAAGTACATGCATGCATACATACTCGCATACAAACACACTTGCGTACACATGTACAAACATATCCACAAATATGCACATACATGATTGGCTTGAATTCTTATGAACTTAAATAGGTGGCGGAAAATTTAAAACAAAGAGAGAAGTGAGAGAGAGAGGAGGGACAAATAGAGACAGAGAGACAGGGACAGAGACACAGAGTAATTAAGGTATATGAATACTATTTTCTTTTAATTTCAAACTAGAAATATAGAGAAAAGGTAGAATGTTGAATCACTTCAGTCTCTTGGTTTTTTCCGTTTTTTTTAGGCAGTTCTTTTTAGGCAGTTCTTTATCGTGACTTCAAATACACAAGAAAAGTCTAATCTAATTTTTAAGCTTTTTTTCTTCTTGATTTCGTTCAATTCATACATTATGTTTTTACACTGATCAAGAGAGAGAAGTACGTATCTTAACCGTTGTACGCGTGCTTCTGTTCGCCATCGCCTTCAATTTTGACCACGCTGTGACCGACGGCACACATTCACAAACCCATTTTCCTATATTTTCGACTTTAAAAAAAATCCACATTTATAAGTCTTACTTAAGAAGGCAATATTATACTAATGAGATCAATTAACAGGGAAATACATAGCTGTAATTGAAATTTTACTTTTATTATTACCACAAAATAAATTCAAAAATAGTTCGAACATTATCGTATTCGAGATATATCATCATCATCATCATCATCATCATCATCATCATCATCATCATCATCATTATTATTATTATTATTATTATTATTATTATTATTATTATTATTATTATTATTATTATTTTTATTATTATTATTATTATTATTATCAATGCGCTAGTGCATGCTAATTTATTTAGAAGGTTCTTTGGATTCTTGCAGAATATAGGAAGTTACATTTCTGCAAGTCGACAATGCGAGTTTCAATTCCCATTTCTTTCAGTCTTTTGGGTTGCATTTGGGTGTTGTGCCAAGTGCACCAGTTACTACAGAAATAATTGTTGTCTTGGTTTTCTACAATCTCTTCAGCTCTCTTTCAAGATCCTGGTATTTCTCAATTTTTTTTCTATTTCTTTGGTATCGACTCTGCTATTAGAGGGAATTGCAAAATCTATGATCTTGCACTGTTTGTTTATTTTGTCCTCTATAATTATGTCTGGTCTTCTTGCCTCAATAGTATGGTCAGTTCTTATGGCGAAACCCCACAAGGTCTTGTAATTTTCATTTTCTATCAGTCACTGGTTCTTGTTCATGCAACCTTTCTATTGTTTTGAAGACGACAAGTCTTTTGCTTACTCAGTCATGCTTAGCGCTATTTTGTCTGAATTCAAATTCCATCCTTTTGGGGTCGATAAATTAAGTACCAATTAAAGACTGGGTTCGATGTAATCGACTATCTCTCCCCCAAAATAGCTGCCCTTGTGGCAAAATTTGAAACCATTATTATTATTATTATTATTATTATTATTATTATTTTATGTTTGACTTTTGTTTTGCATTTGTACAAGTTGGATCCAAGTCTCACCCAGAGACCTCAAGAGACAACAAGTTAGAAGTTCATGTAGGTGTTATGCCTAGGGTACCATATATTTGGATTTGTACAGTTTTGTTCAAGTGAATGTTTAAGAAACCATAAGAAAATTATGTTTGCTTTAAAATCTGAGATCACATAGACAGT
>NC_068982.1:151094287-151099362 GCF_001194135.2 Octopus bimaculoides | reverse complement strand
CTCTCTCTCTCTCTCTCTCTCTCTCTCTCTCTCTCTCTCTCTCTCTCTCTCTCTCTCTCGCTGCATCCACTACCTACGTAGATGTCTATTTGTTATTTGTTTGGTGTAAGAAGGAAAATATTTCGCTATGTACGTTCGTTATTTTCTTTCTCTATTTTTGTTTCTTTCTTTGGTTCTCTCTTTTCTTTTTTCTTTCTGATTTGAATTTCACTAAATCACAAAGAAAGCATAGACACACGCATACGCGCATACCTAACACACACACACACACACACACACATATATACACATACATACACACGCACACGTACACACACACCTACATACATAATACATACAGACATACACGTATACAATTTACATACAGAGATGGAATATTCGCCCATATGTTTCCATTTCGCAATTTATCCTGATTTTTATATATTTCCTATTTAACTTATAATTTTGATTTGTATAATCTTGGGGTCATTCTATTGCAGAAGTTGTATAATAAAGTACATTTATGTACTAAGTAACACACGTTAATAATACTGTTAAATTATAGTATGAGAATGTATGTATGAGATTGCATACATACATTTTGGAAAATGATTTTAGATGATTACTCAGAGAAAGTTGTGCTCTGCGTGGCACCACATATTTGACATGTTTATGAGATTTCTAGATTTCTATATATGACCTTTGTTAAAGTTAACCTTACATTCATATTCTTCACTGCATCAGGTCCATTTTATACATAGATCAATTAGTCACTACTCATACATCAGCAAGTAAGTCTTATATATATGTATGTATGTATGTATGTATGTATGTATGTATGTATGTATGTATATGTATATATACTCACATACACACACACACACACACGCACATTTTTTTTTAATGCAAAGTGTCCGATGATTGCACAAAAGTTTCGAAACTGGTAGGACAAGGCCTGTCGATTTCTCCTTGGGAACTGACATACAGGTTTCGATACTTTTGTACAATCGTCTACTTTACATTCTACATGGAGGATTGGAAAGGAGACTTAGTCCAAAGAGTTCGGTTCAGTTAAAGTAGGAAATGAAGAATCTAGCATTATGGATTCTTTTTCCTTGTCAGAGAATATAGTATTTGTTCTGGCTCTTTACATACTGAGTTCAAATTCCCCTATGGTAACTTTGTCTCTCATCATTCAGAAGTCGTTATAACAAAGTACTGGGGAAATTTAATCGACTGCCGCTTTATGCTAACATGTAATATGCTAGCATGGTTTAGAAGAGCCAAAGTCTTCACCTAATCATAAGTAAAGTGACACACCGGTTGCAATTACTCTGTTATCATATTAATACTATCTATGCGAATATAACACTAACGCATACACATTCACTCACACACACATATTCACTCGTATACACATGCACGAACATTCATTCACGCACGTGCACACATTCACACAGACACACTTATTCACTCATTCATACACCCTCTCTAAAATAAAAACTAACAAACCTCATTAAAAGCGGTAATAGAAAAGGGAAAATGAAGGATTTTTAGTCTGTGTCACTCTATCGATTCTGCCATCCATCACCCCCTAAAGGATATGAATTTTAATTCTACGAGAGGCTGGATGAGAGCAGCGAACAATATAACAGTATTTAACTACGTCCCTGTACGTCTTTAGTTCAAATTCCGCTGGCGTATCGATATAGCTTCCGAACCTGATAAAATAAGTATCAGTATATTGGTATATATGGTGTTGGTTGGATTAAGTATATCCCACTTTCACCTGTTAATGTGAAGCCACGTGTCGCTATAATAAAGTATTATTAGTATCATTGACGACAATAGAATAGTGGTATGCATTTTAGTTGTAGTTACTAAAAAATTTTTAGGGAAAGATTTATCTTCCGCTCATCCGTAATTCATAAACGGAGTAAATGCAATATGGGGAGTGACTCATACTATATATGGCTGGTAGTTGCAATTCTGCACTCATTGCGTAACAACTTGAACAAGTGCTATTTATAGTATCCCCAGATTGAACTAACTTTTTGAATGAAGTTAAGTAGACGGAAACTGTGTGGAAGCTCGTTTCATGGATTGTTCCCTTAATTCAAAGACCCAGATTTGTCGCACACTCTATCCCGCTGATTCTTCTTGGGAATTACGTGTGGGTACCGAAAAGCTCCTGGCTTAGGTAAAAGAAAATACAGGAGAATCAGTTAATTATGATTCTATTCAACATATTACCCTCTCAGATTCACACGCTTATTGCAGCAGTCCTTCAGTTTTTTAAGCCCTGTAAAAGAACTCGGAAGATTAGGCCTCCAACATGATTTTTCACGATACGCTTAAAGCCAGAAACTTTTCAGCACATTCTCGTTAGTCGAGGATACACGGGTCAGTGGAGTACTAAGTCATTAACACGTCTCTGTGGAATGCTCAATAAAGAGGTAGTTCAGTTGATCGATTAACAGAATATTCATCATCGAAACCGATGGAGATCCATTTATTGTCGTTAATACATGTACGTGTATGTATAAGTATACACGTAATACACACCCGTAAGCATGGTGTATATTGGAAGGTAAACAAATATGCAGGCATGTACTCATATGCCTGTGTGCAGAGGTACCCAACTAGTCATACACCCATTTACAAACAGAGCAATGTACAAATATTCAGAGGTATATAGTTACCCAGGGCCGTCTTAGCAGACTTATAGATCATTGTTCTAGGGTCTTTAGCAGTTACATATTGACAGTAAATCATAGCAAATATATATATCACGAATGGGCCTCTAAAATCGTGAGATCCTCGAGTAACTGTCCAAAATTGCGTATGCCTTAAGACAGTACAGCATATACCAATATATCTTTGTACAAGCATACCTGTGCACCCAAAGAAATCTCTCTCTCTCTCTCTCTCTCTCTCTCTCTCTCTCACTCACTCTTTTTTCTCTCATTCTCGCTCTGTATACACACACACACACACACACACACGTGTATATACGCATGTACCAAACTGCGTAAATAGGATTTGTGCCGTTCAAACGTTACATAATCTTTTCTACTCTAAGCACAAAGCTCGAAATTTGAAGGGGGGGGGCCAGTCGATTAGATCGACCTCAGTATGCAACTGGTATTTAATTTATCGATCCCGAAAGGATGAAAGGCAAAGTCGACCTCGGTGGAATTTGAACCCAGAACGTAAAGACGGACGAAATACCGCTTAGCATTTCATCCGGCGTACTAACGTTTCTGCCAGCTCGCTGCATAAAAACGTAACATAATGCATACATAATATAATGCAATCCGCAACCAACATCTTTTGGCCACTCTAGAACATGTGCACATACATTTGCGAATATAGTTCAGAGGACAATCCATTTATAGTGACGGGTTGGACGCATCATTCTTTACTCTTTATGCTAAAATTTAAGTAAACAAATTAAAAACTGAACTAGACTGTGAGATAAATATAGCATGTCCCCACAGCCACACTGCACCTCAAGAGCCTATAAAAGAACTTCTATGTGGTTATCCAACATGCTAATAATAGCAGCCAAATCTCTCTCAAGTCAAATTCTACCATCCATTTTGAAATAAGGACGTATTGGACACTAGTTCTAAAAACATTGTCTGAAAAATAGACAGCCATGGACCATGGTTGGAATGCTTTTGATCATGCATCTAGTCAATTAGGGTCGTCCTAGGGATAAACAATACGATTAACATCGCACAATAATTCTCATCATCATCATCATAATCATCGTCACCATCATCATCATTACCATCATTATTCTTGTCGTCGTCGTCCATCATCACAACCATGAACACCGCCACAACAATCATTATTATAATAACCCTTACCATCATCATCATCATCATCACCGCTATCATCATCATCACAATCACCATCAGCACGACGATGAGGATTATGGTAGAGGTGGGGTGGGGTGGGTGATAGAGGTTCGTAGTGGTTCAGTTAGTGATGATAATGATGGCGATAGTGAAAGTAGTGGTGAAGTTCGAGACGTGTTAATGGAAGTGTATGGAACTGGAGTTACAGGTACTATAGAACTGGCAGTACTAGTAGCGTAGAACTAATATTGCTAATAGTATTGGACTCTTAATAATCGTTGAGTAGGATGGTGGTAATGAAGACTTTCTTATTGGCATTTTCTATAAATACTTTGCCAATTGGCAAGCCATATCCATCTATATCTAGCTATGTTCCGAACATACAACTTTTTCACATTGCTTTCACCCACCTCTCCCTCCCTCTCTCTCTCTCTCTCTCTCTCTCTCTCTCTCTCTCTCTCTCTCTCTCTCTCTCTCTCTTTCTCTCAACACACACATATATATACGTATATATATGTGTGTGTCTGTGTGTGTATATATGTGTGTATGTGTGTATATGTGTGTGTATGTGTATGTCTATGTGTGTGTGTATTTATACATATATATATATATATATATATATATATTGTGCGTGTGTGTGTGTGTACATGTATTCGCATATGCATAATTACATCTCTTTGCATATGTGTCTGTACATATGTATTAAAACGTGTGTATTTGTGTGTGCATTGTTTTCGCTTGTCTTACTATACAGAAACAAATTTACTCAATATAGACGTAAAACTATGTTCAATGCAATGTATGTATATATATATATACTAAACTGGTTTGCACCTTTGGTTACTACCCACACAGATACAAGACGTATAGATAGATATAGATAGATATACATATACATAGTCATGCATATATATATGTGCTTTGTTTTAGGATTCCTTGTTTAGCTCTGTTTGTTCGACGTCTATGAATGTGTGTGAGTGGGGAGTGTGTGTGTGTGTGTGTGTGTGTGTGTGTGTGTGTGTGTGTGGTTGGTTGGGTGTATGGGTAAATCTGTAATGAAGACAATGAGTTGTGTATGCAATTACTCTACGTATTATGCGTGTTTTATATGTCCAAAGCTATTTATATAATATTGATGTATTGATTCGGTGGAGCTGTGTATGCGCGTGTGTATGTGTGTGTGTGTGTGTGTGTGTGTGTGTGTGTGTGTGTGTGTGTGTGTGTGTGTGT
>NC_068982.1:151086766-151091766 GCF_001194135.2 Octopus bimaculoides | reverse complement strand
AAGAAAGATGTTCAAAGCTACACTATGCAATGTGTTGATCAACTTTTTTTAAGAAAGTGGGGGAGATGTGGCTGTTACATCTAGTAGGTCAGGCCACTACATAGAGATTCATTCCTTGGCTCATATTCATACCTTTAGTTATGGTTCTTCTACATTCATCATTAGCAGTGAACAATCCAATGCAATACTCAAAGGGAGAAAAACATGCGTTAAATGTAGCCGAGAAACTTTGGTTAAGTATTCACAAGAGTAGTTATTTCAAAATTTGAAATAATAGAACAAATACTCAAGCAAAATTCCGAGGTGGATGGCTTATAATTTAATTTGATATGTATCAGTTATGACTCTAGAGACATACGCTAAATTTAATACTTTGTTATCAGCTTAAAACCGTGGATGCAGTCAAGTGTTGTAACTAGAATTAATATATTTAACCGTTAACTGGAAATATTTTCATTTTAGTTTTTCTCGTTTTTTTTTTTGTTTGTTTTTTTTATGGTGTGCAAGTAACTCAGTTTTGTTTTGACTTAGTTCCAGAATGCCTACTTATAGAGCTTAATGTACCACTGTAACGTATCAGAATAGGGATGAATGCAATGCTCTCTTGACAAAGAACAATGCATAATGTTATCTGCAGAAGAGTACAAATTGCTAAGGAATTCTATTTATAGAAAATATTACAATATATATAAAAAAAAAACATTATTCTGAAGGAAATTGAATGTATTTTATGAAGTTCGAGTGGTTAGTTTGTACAAATTTCTCCCGAAAGATTGGTATTATTATGTCTTGATATGCCGAGCTGTTTTGTAGAGTATCTTATTTTGAGGGGTTGGTTTTAAAAAAATTGAGCATTTAGAGATGTAATAACAGAAGTTATTCAGTGACCTCTGATCGGTGGGAAAGAAAGTCATACGATTTCTACCAGTTTAAATCAGTGTAAAAGGTCTAATACAGAATAGAACTAGTCTGTCAAAGTGGGCGTGTGTCGCAGAACACTTAGAAAATAAGGATAGAAAATTTAGTTGTGCTGTATTTGGCAAAGAATCAAGTGGCACGCCTACTGCTTGAAAATGGTAATAGATTCTGTGGGGATCCTGCTAATCACTGTTACATAATTATTTCCAGAATTAGAATACAATATTGATTTGTCACATTAATACATGCCCACAAAACTGTTGGGCAAGTGTATAATGGATTGAATCAGCTCCAGTACATGACTAGTATGATACGAAGTATATACGTTGAAGTTTGAAGTTGTTATGTCTTTGAAGTTCTTTCGGAAAAGATTATATTATTATGACGCTAGATCCAAATTCTAACAACTGCACGATCACTTTCTTTTGGATACAGACAATCATTTCAGATAAAAAATACTAAGGAATGGGTGGAGCGTGTAAAATTAAGTGTGGCAAAGACTTGACCGCACAGTCCTTGAAGAACTAGTGATGATTAGAAATTTTATCTGATTTCTCATTTCAACTACTTGGACTTTGAGGGAAAACAAAACGATATTCTGATACACTGCTGCAAAGCACTTTCTCGTTTTTTGTATTTTTCTCGTTTTTGTTTTCTTTTTTCTTTTTTCTTTTTTTCTTTTGTTTTGTTTTTGCTTTTGTTTTGTTCCTTTCATAATTTACGGTAGTGCAACCGCTAGTGATACTGATTCTGATAAGGAGGTGGAGGATAAAGAGGAAGAAGAGGACAGAGAACAAGAAAGTTGAACACCATTCAAAGTAATTTATTGATTTTCTTACTGTAATTGATGAGGATTGCAACTGTTTGTAATTAAAATATTTGATTGATTTATTTATTGATTGATAGCTTTACTCCGAAAAGAATCGTCTTGGCACTGGTTTTTGTACCTAATATAATATTACTATATGTAGTAACAAGACGATCATTTTCCAGACAATTAACCTCACTTTAGAGAGTATATTTGCAATATCTATATTTACTCTACTTTTCGATCAGTTTGACCTCCGAACATCATCAGGTGTCTTATTCCTAGTTGTGTACAAAATTTTGTTTTATTTTCTATTCGAAGAACATTCATTTCTCAATTAAAGGTAATAACATTCTTATTTGCGTTAGAAGTATATGTTCATGCGACAATTGCCCAGTGGGTAGGCATTCAATTTAGACATTTAATCAAGGTTGTTTTGTGCTATTTATTTCTCTTCCTTTAACCCTTGGGATAGTTTGAACCCAGCATTTCAAGCTAAGAAATTACTCATCATGGCACCTATTTACAACACAGTCGATGAAAATATATCTCTGAGAAATTATATTACATCACTGAGAAGGGCGTGTCCCGTCGCTGGTTAGAGTATACAAACAATCGACTCTTTGACTGATACTCATCTCCTGTAACAGTGACGGGGTTCCTAATGTGAGCTTCGAAAAAAGTAAAGTCCAGTCTCTTCTTAAGTTGTCATCCCCACACCAAACCGTATGCTAAGTAAGGTGTAATTTTCTTTAGTGAATTTCCCTAGGATTTTTTAAACTCCAAATCCAGGAGATTTGTTTATTGACGCGGCCATATAAATCAAATTGTGTTTCATTTGAAATGATTAGCTTGTGAATAAATTCGAGATCTTCTCTTGCTAATTCTTGAAATCCGACTTCATATTACAATATGTGGAAATAATCTGGTAGCTTCAGCTTTTGCACCAACTGCCTTTTCCACCGAAACAAGTTCAAGGTTATAAGAACACGCCGGAGTGACGTCCGAGAGACTCCAGCCAGCCAAAATCATTTTCGACTTGATATGCTGGGATCCTCTGTAATATTCTCCCTTATACGCTCAACTATGGCCTTGTTCATAACCGAGTGAGATCTTCCTATTCGCGTAAGGTCGCTTACTGAACCCTGTTTCTCCAAACGACTATTCAAATGTCTAATCATTGATTCGTTCGGAGAATCTCGTACACCGTAATAGCGACGATATATGTTTGTTGTGTCAAAATAATTGATCCTTTGCTTTGATGGTAAAATTTCACCATTTGTGTTAGCTTGAATTTTTCCTTGATTAATCTCCAAGGTCTTATTTATAAAATCTGTAAAGAAAATACAATAAAATGCAATTGCGAAAAAATTAATAAAATTTCAGAACTCTTCGTAACATTTGGTTCACTCTGTATATGTACGCGCGCGTGTGTGTGTGTAACACGGAGCTCTCACAATCAATCCGTGCCAGTTGATACTTTTCCTTTACATTTATGTATGCCTACAATATTGTTTTAATATTGGACTTTCTTGCATAACATGCATGGTTGTATCAGTCATCGATTATCCGAAACAGTTGTAAAGATAATACTTGATTACATCCTGTAAATTGTATGCGCAACTCTTCGTAAAAATATATTCCTTATTCTTGCTATTGCTTATCTGTCTTTCTACTTCTATACCCGCTCAATGATGAGCGTTCTTATAGTCATATTTCTACCTCTGCACTACCTAACTTCTCTAAGCACAAGTTAGTAACAAGACTTACATAAGCATTTTATAATCCATCCTTCATATAATATATATATATATATATATATATATATATATATATATATATATATATATATATATATATACATACATACATACATACATACATACATACATACATACATGTATATATGTGTGTGTGTGTATGTATATATATATATGAGAGAGGGAGAGGGAGAGGGAGAGACGGAGGAAGAAAAAGGAAAATGTATGTGAGAAAGAGAAAATGATATTGATATATGCAATATCATACTGAGTACACAGATTCTGACAAAACTATACATAATATATTTATAAAGAAGAACAAGGATACCCTGATTGATGATTAACTTAAGACGCTGGTGAAGGAATGGGACATGTCACACATTCGTCATCATGCAGTTTGTAGTTTTACCATATGAATTCTCGGTTTGATATCACCACTTGGCCCTTGGGTGCCTTTACTGCAATTCACTCAGTTGCAAGAATTCAGGTTTGGTTTCCGGTTTGCGGAAGAGTTCTTCTTTTCATCCATCACACCAGCTTCGGAGGAGTCAAAGAGCTAAAGGTGTGACGTCTTCTCTTTTCTGACTAAATAACTTTTAGAAAAAAATGCGCTAGTTATAGTCGATAGATGGAGATAAATTGTAAAATGTTTTTTGTAGGGAAAGTGAAACAGCATAATACTTTTTTCTTCTTTATTTTTAAGAAAACAGATTTCGATAATTATTTCCAAATGTTTATCTATAAATATAAGTGAGGACACACATCAAATTCATGTTCTAAGTTACTAAGTTTTATACCTCACGACTAACTTTTATCATAGTTATACTACTTCACTTCATTTCTGTATAAAATACAAAATAGAGGTATTAATAATAATCATTGGCTTTTTTTAAGGCTTGTATAAAAACAAATAAAAAAATTCTTATTTCCGTAATAATTATCTCCAGCTTGGCAAGACTTGATCAATTAGCTTACTCAGAGGTCATATATAATTAAGATGAAAATCATAAAGTATGTTATGCTACCACTGATTATATGATATTCAAGTTTGTAAAGAAGCCAGTTGGCCTGCAGACAAGGAATTGAAAATAAATAGATATGCGGTTGCGATAACAGTTGAGACTTTTGTTAAAAACATCTATCAATAACGCTTGGATTATTATTATTATTTTTATTATTATTATTATTATTGTTCAGTAGTTTTATTTTTATAACGTGCTTTCACTTCACTACCGAGCGCAGCTCTGTGCGCCTTGGGTATGTGCTGTGGTTTGCTGTGGTGCTCTTATGTTTACTGTATTGAAAGTGTTTTGCGTAGAATGTGTGCAGTACCCAGTAGTGCAATTTTCTGTATGTTATATATATTTGTAAGTCCTGGTGTTTTTGTTATGTATTTGTCTGAATATTTTTTTATTATACCTAAGGCACCTACTATGATAGGAATTGTTTCTATTTTTAGACTCCACATTCGAGTTATCTCTATTTCCAGGTCTTTGTATTTTGAAAGTTTTTCC
>NC_068982.1:151082764-151085238 GCF_001194135.2 Octopus bimaculoides | reverse complement strand
CATTTAGCTCCCCTCTCGTTCTCCCACTCCATTTCTCTGCCTTCCCTCTCCTCCGTCTCTGCCTTGCGCCCTCTTTCACTTTCTTCCTCCCGTTCTTTCTTTATCTCTCTCTCTCTCTCTCCCTCTCTCTCTCTCCCTCTCTCTCTCTCTCTCTGATAAAGATATCAAATGATGATAATGCAAATTATGACGATTCATTCAGTATTAATTAAACTCACTGTAGTCATAATTCACCTCAAGCAAACGATTTGATACTAGCTAGAATATATTTACACGTACATGTGTGTATATGCATTCCTGCACCGGCGATTGCCTTAGTAGGTATGTATTTACTCATACATGTATGTATGTATCTATGTATGTATGTATGTATGTCATTATTCAGTTTATTTCAAGATTTCTTGCCAACAGAGAAAGAACCGGTTTCTAACCTAGACCCAAGGTTTCTTCATTGGAACCTTCATTGGAATTTCAACAACAACATCAGGGTATTTTTGTTTGTATGTATGTGTGTATGTATGTATGTATGCATGTACGTAGGCATGTATATGTACTGAAGTATTATGTTTGTATGTATGAATATGCATTCATATATACATGGATGATTGCACTTATATATATCTATATATGATTGTATGTATCTATGTGTGGGTGCATTACGTATTCATGTATGTTTGTATATGTATAAGCATATATATTTTTTAATACATTTACTAGTTTCAGTCATTAAATTGCGGCAGAGATGGAGCACTGTCTCATCAATTTAGTTCATTATATCGACTCGTAATTATTAAGTGTGGTACTATTTTAGTTTCTTCTATTCGTTAAACAGCTCGTTTTTTTTTTTTAATTCTTTGGCATTTATATCTTTCTGTAAAGTAAGAAATGGTGTGTGTGTTAGTGTGTGTGTGTGTGTGTGTTTATGCATGTATGTGTGTGTGCACACAAACACATGAACACACACACTCATATACATGCACACACACACGCACACATATATAGACGCATATAAGCTTCTCAACTAAATGGGTCTAGATTCAGTCCCACTTGGGTAAGTGTCTTCAGCTGTAGCCTCGTCTACCAAATCCGCCTTGTAAGCGGATTTCGTAGACGGAAACTGAAAGAAGCTTAGTGTGTGTGTGTGTGTGTGTGTGTGTGTGCGTGCGTGCGCGCGTGCGCGCGTGCGCGCTGAGGACTGTGTTTATGTCCCTGTAACTTAACGGTTCGGCATAAAAAGACCGAGAGAATAAGTACCAGGCTTTAAAATGCGTGTGCGTGCGCATGCACGCGTGCATATGCGCGCGTGTGTGTGTAGTGCAAAAGAGAAAGTGAACAAAGCACCATGAAATGGTGGAGACTTGCATAATTGCCTGATTACCTCTGGAAGTGTGCAGTCGAGGATTCGCAGGTGGTTCCCTCAGTAAAGCTTATGAAGCCTTACTATGTGAGGAATGAGTAGTGGAGGCACCAAGAATATCCTAGAGGCTGCTGAAAAAAGCATCTAGAAGAGTCAAGATGAAAAGAGATGACCGACGTAGATCAGGTTGCCTGGATAAAGGTGTATGATGTAAGATCTGAAACACCCAGTGACTCCAGACTGTAACATGATGTGTCAAACTGCTGCTTTTATAGGTGTTTTTAGAATATATGCGCTCGCGCGTGTGTGTGCGTGTGTAGTCTTATCAAATGATTGTAGTTATCCACAGTTGATGGTGAACACAATTTGAAATTACATAATAGCGCATGAAGTATAGAGCTCTTTCTATCTCGAAGTTCTAACATTGATCCGAGCAGTTTGATTTATATCCTGTCGTCCTAATAACAAAGAGTATGAATTTAAAGAGTAATTTCGGAACTATTTTTCAAGACTCTTACTTTACTAGTGATTCGTTAATGCTTTTCCTCTGTACTTTTTCCTACATTGTCGTGAACTTCACAGCAGCACATATTTTTACATTGTGGCCCCAAACAAAAATATGGAATATATCAGTTCTGTTTCAATTTTGGTTGGATGCTTTTTTAATTACTTTTAGTTTCTGCTAATATCCTTTTCATTCATTTGTTGCAGTGAACTCACCTTATTGATTGTTGTTATATTTCTGATTCTGATTATATTCTAGATTACTATTGCAACCATATTATGCCTCATGCAGCACTGGTATTTTTCAGACATTCTTTCACATTCAGCAATTGTGTAGCTGATATTTTCAATTGTCAACTGATTGTTCTTTAATTTTTTGTTTGGAAAATATTTGGTGGGGATTTCTTGCACCAGGATTGCTTAAATGTAACCTTCCAGGTGAGATGTTATAAATTTGCCGTTGCATCCTGCTATGCTTTAATGTGGTTTATTCTCACTACGGTTTGCCTTTTTCATTTGAAGTACACTCTTTTAATATTATTTGTGTGTGTGTGTGTGTGTGTGTGTGTGTGTGTGTGTGTGTGTGTGTGTGTGTGTGTGTGTGTGTGTGTGT
>NC_068982.1:151076793-151082361 GCF_001194135.2 Octopus bimaculoides | reverse complement strand
TATTTTTCTCTCGCCTTAAGTTATCTGCCATTTTGTTCAAGACACTTGTTCTTACCCAGCTTTACAAGCATTGTTGTGATTTCATTCATGTTAAGAATATTTAACAGAGAGCAGGGGGGGGGGTTCATCTTATCACTAAAGTGCACAATTGAAGATCTAGCGAAATTTCATTTCAATTTCTATGAGATTTTGTGTAATGAGATACACTTGTTTATTGATGTAGATAATGCTCGATTCATTCAGTTTCAAGTTATCTACAAAGAAAAGATATATTAAGATATATTTGGGTTCAGGGTATCTATTTCATTAAACGCCATATTTTGAGCAGATGCTTTAACAGGTTTAACGAGAGAACAAAGACCTGTACTGACTACAATCATCCCGCAGGAGTCTTCTTTGATAATGATTTAATTGCTTTCTTCTCACCGAAGAAAGGCAGAGCAACCAGGTCTTGTTAAATGTTAAATAGCAGCTACAGGTGGTGGTAGAACTTTGTAACTGAGTGCTTTCGTGTATATGTATTTTGAATATTTTAGGTATTTTATGATTATTTGTATTATCTATTACCGTTTTGACGACGGCGAGCTGGCAGAATCGTAAGCAAGCCGCACAAAATGCTTAGCGACATTTAGTTCGACTTCACGTTCTGAATACAAATTCCCCCCGAGGTCTGCTTTGCCTTTCATCCTTTCGAGGTCGATAAAATAAGTATCAGTCGAGCACTGGGATCGATGTAATCGACTAACTCCCTTCAATCAAAAACTGCTGGCCCTATACCAAAATTTGAAACCATTATTTATTACTGTTTTGGTCTAAACGTTGTAAATTTCAGAATCCAGCACTCAATACCTCACAACGCCCAATAATTACATCCAATTAATTATCGACAAGGCCCCTCACCCACAAATGCAGGCCTTGTATTTGTTGTATCATCAATATCAAGCCACACATTGAAAGTGTGTTTAAAGAGACCTTTATTCGTTTAGAATTACAGTATGTAAAAATATTCGTATAGTATCCTATCTGTATTCTATGACTCACTTTTTCATAGCAGTGTATGTTACCTTAATGTAAGTACTAATTATATACATTTGAATATTAACTGACCAGTGCGATTACTGTGTTCTTGTGTGTATGTTCTGCTTTCAGTTTCCTGTCATGACAATAAAGAGATAGACCCAAAAACAAATCGCCTTTACGGAAAGTTAAACGACAGCAACTAGACAGTTATATAAATATATCTGCATATACGTACATATGCATATGTTTATGAATATATTCAAGTGTTTGTGTAATATATATATAGAGAGAGAGAGACATTCGTATAGTGTATGCAACATATGATGCATTAGATAATAGAATTATAAACTACATGCATATATATATTTCAAGTAAGGAAATGTAAAAGATGTAACACTGAAAATATGTCTTCGGAAATAAATACCTGATCATAAATATACTCGCCATCTAATTTTCTATGCAACCAATAGAGAGATATGTATGTGATAGAACTTTGGCTGTAATATTATCCTCATATGCCATATGGTGCAAATAATCACCCCTCTCACCCAACCACACTTACATATGAGAAATATACACTGTGGAAGCCGCTTATTTGAACAGTTTTAAACAGAGCCAGTTGATAAATGCAGGATATAACTTTTGATAATAACAGCCGTTTGATAATATTATCCATGATTTAATCAACAGCTTTCACCGTACTATGAATAATATATTCCTCAAGATCATATTATAGGGTAAGTGTTTTACCCTAACATATATTGTAAATGGATTTGTTCCATTCTATGATTGATTATTACTTCCATACAAAATATCATTTAATTTGATGTGTGATCAACTATTAATACTTGTCAATCTATTAATGTACAGCAATTCTAAGCGAGAAATCATTATTTATTAAAGTTAGAAATGATTATTATGCATAATTTGTAATATTCTTCTACGCAGATTCTATAATCGATTGCAGCTTCCAGAGATAAAACCATTTTAGCAGAATTTTTAGACAATATTGTCCTAGGAAGTTGTCCCATTTGTCTTCAGAAGGTTCAAAGGAAAATTTTTAATCCAGTAGCGATAAATTTACGGACAAAGTATGTTTGAAATATAAAATGCCTCCACTTCCAGCAACGGATAACCTTATGCCGCTCCACTGTATCCATTAACAACTAGGTGGAACAGGCTATTGTAAGTTATTTGGCCTAGTACAATATGTACTGATTATAGTGTACAAACCAACGATTTGACAGTTGGTGCTCAATCAATGTTTTCACTGTAATATGATATTAAAATGTTTGTTTGTGCACAATCGGAATTGCTTGAAATCCAAATGAGTGACGTCTCTTCATTGACAGCTCATCAAAGAGCTTCTCCGCCATACTGTGTCATAATGAGAAAAGTATCCATCTCTTCCCCGACTACTCAATGTGCCTCAGAGAAGAATACAACAGCGTGAACACCTTCTAGAGGCCTTACGTATATGATTAAAAAGTATGAACCTTTGGTGACTTTCTGAAAAGTGCTGTTTCTGACACTGTACATAAAATTAAGTCTTATGAAACAATTATCGCGGCTTTTGATAAGGAGATTGCAACAAAAGATAAAGTAGGTGTTTTTGTAGAACAAAAGAATAAAAAACCAGGAGTGCACAAAATTCCCCTCGATAAATAGTAGAAAGGAGAATGCAACTTGAAACAACGAGGTTTTGGAGGTTTTTTTCAGTCATTCGCTGTTTTCTGGGCAAAATTATGTGGCGAGACCGGTGAAGAAAATGAAATGTAGGATACTCGAAATTTTGTATCCAAGACGCCCAAATTGTTAAATTCAACATGGGAACTTACGCAGATCAAGGCAAGCGCTTTCGCCAAGATATACTAGATTTTGAGCTCCGCTACCAAAGAACGCATAATGAAAATATGATGGAAGATTATTTCGGGTGGGGTGCGTGGGATGTCGTTGAAATTGATTTAAATTAGAATAAAAAATCTTAAACTCTCCTCACGTCAACCCTGTTCACTTGTGTTCACAAAGTATGAGTACATATTAAGCCTGATTCCTATATTGTTCTTTTCTGACCTGATGTGAATAAAATTGTGCAAACTCGACCGTTTTCCTATTAGAAATACGTAAATTACAAAATATCATCTAGGTCACAAGCAAAGTTTGAAGGAGATGATAGCCATTTTATATGCATTTCCAACACAAGCTATTAGCAAATAACACTTACTGCCTAGGAAGAAACAACAAATTATTACCATTGCAAAAGACGAATAAAAATAATATTAATCTGGCAAACACCCGTGAATAAATTATCGTTTGTTTATAAAACTGCCATAAATACTACCAATTCTCCACCCCTAAAAAATTATTTTATTTATAACAATTTTTTCTAATGTTTGTATATTGTCTTAATGATGACCATTAGTTGTTTTTCCATAACATGGCGAATTGGATGTTGTAAATAAATAGACTTATTATATTACAGTTTATGCATGGCTTAATGAATGATGGCTTACAATTGGGCGGAAGCAATGTGTAATTAACAAATTCGCTTCACAAGTACGTGATTTCAGGATCAGTTTCATTTGAACAAATGTTTTCTATCTTAGCCTCAGATTTATTTTTTTGCTGAATTTGACACTTTGAAAGTGTGTGAAGAGACTGCCCTTATTTTTGACTTAATCCGTTGGCCAATTTAGCACCATCACTTGACCCTTACATTCTTTTATAGGAATTCATTCAGTTACAGGTGTTAACCATTTAGCATTCAGATTACTCTATCAAATGTAAGGCATATTTATTCACATTGTTTTGAATTAATCATGCATCATTTCGTAGTTTTAAGATTTTGACGATGTGATTGTTTGTTTTTAGAATGACATTGTAGGATAGATGTGAGAGGTTAAATGTAGCCGATTTCAACATAAAACAGAATATTCAGGTTGGATATGAACGGTTTTAATCCTAAATGATTAAAGGCCACGTCTCCGGTCTCAGGATAACTTTCTACTGTCCTTCAGTCAGGAGGCCTCATAAGGTCATGAACAATTTTCTCCCTCCTTTAACTAAATTATGTCGCCAAAAAAAAATGACTTACTTAGATTGTTCATAACAAAGAATTGTTGAATTTCAAAAGTTTGTTTTCAGGAACCCTGAAACTATTTCAGGGTTCCTGAAACTATTGTTTAACTAAAGCATTAGATAATTATAAACAAAATATTTCTAGTAATCCTCAAAGGAAATAGATAGACCAATGTTAGCCATATTCGATGCTTTGACAAGGCAGAGTTACTCAAGTAGCCATAATTAAGGGACAAATACCTGCTTAGTCTATTGAAGGCAGATTTGTTTATGTAGATTCGTTAGGACTAACCAAAACCCACTTTCATTTCGCTCACTTCTTACTCATTAATCACTATGTTTATTTCACAGTAGACTTAGAGGAACGTATTTAAGCAACATATATAATTTATATGTAACGTTCAAGTACGCTATAAATCGATAGCTTTTTGCGATACACATCTCCCTATCTTTAGCTCTGAGGGTTGACCGTTTAACTACTAAATAGTCTGGCATGCCAAACTCGGCATTCATTATTTTTCTTTTAACATGTGGCCAAGAATCATATAGAACGTGCCATCCTATTCCAATATCCGACTATGTCCCTCCCTCAAGTTTTTAATTTAATTATTTCAAAGAAATCATCATAAACTTTAGGTCAAGCACTCCACAGTATTCGCTCTGTAACTTGTTTAGTTACTGTGATTGTTCTGTTTAGATACACTACAGATTCTTCCCACAAAATCTCTTCGAACCATCCTAGAGCGGAATGCCTACTATTCTCAGTTTTTGGGTTTTCATGCTACAGTGTAAATAATATACCCGATACAAATTTACGGAAGCAAAGATTTTTTAGTTACTTCATATAGTTTTTGTTTAAGAACCATAAAGTTGACTTGTTGTCTACAATGGTCGATTCCTATATATATATATTTAAAATACCCTATCATTAAGTTGTAGCTGCAAGGTTGTAAATTTATTGTTTATTTGGCACCAAATGGTATTACCCTCCCCATTTGTCCGATGTTTCCCCATAATCTGTTGATGTTATTTTGAAGAAAGGTTGATCTATTTTTGGTAGTGTTCCTATCATTTCCTGTCATTTCCGATCGATCTCGGCTGCACCCAATTGTTGTCCAATGGTAATTGTAATACAATACAATAACACATTCAATGTCCAAATAGTAGAAGTTTCGATCTGTGCTAGGTGTACTTTAGCAACAAAATCGATCAAAGATAACATCAAATTTGTAGGTTTTCTTCTGATTCTTATTATCATCATTTATTCCTCTGATTCTAGACTGTTGCCGCAGAAACTGAAGTCCTCACTCGATCTTTGGTGTGAGTTACGATTCTCAGTTGTTTACACACTTCGCACATTTTTTCTTGGATTGTAAATTACCATCACGTGCAAGAGCAATGTTCGGAATGACGTGGTCATGTTATTGTTACTGTTGTTGTTGGCGGTGGCGGCGGCGGCAGTGGTGGTGG
>NC_068982.1:151075012-151076783 GCF_001194135.2 Octopus bimaculoides | reverse complement strand
TGGTGGTGGCGGCGGTGGCGGCGGCGGCAGTGGTGGTGGTGGTGGTGGTTGCAGCGGTGATGATCATGATAACGTTGATGTCGCTGCTCCTATTCCTGTTGATGTTGCTACTGCTGCTGTTGCTGCTGGTGGTGATGTTAATTCTGTTGTTGTCTATATCAATGCTTTTAACCCCAGGTTAAACAGAAAATTATGATATGCGGTATATATGATTGCTATTTCTTGTAGGTAAACAGTTTATCATACTTGTATTTGCTAGTTGACTCTGCTGGTTCATTCACATTCTATCTTCTCAACCAACATATTCTGTTGCTGTATATTGTAACTTTTCAGAGAAACAAAAATAGTTGAGATATATTTTACATTCAGTACATATTCATCCTTAACATATAATGTGAAGAAAACATTGCTTTGTCTTTTAGTAGACCTCTTTACAACAACGTAATTTCAGCTTTCATCCCTCTACGCCGCACATTGAGTGTCTCATACTACAAACTCTGGTTGACGAATACTTTATGAGTTTAATTTAAAGGACAGAAGTCCATAAGCGCAGGAACGAAATTTGCTTTGGGGATGCAAACCCAAGTTCAACCGAGGATGTTCAAAGTTTTTTCATTATCCCAAGTAATTTCATATGGCGCTCTTGCATCCCTGCACCTCCTGTTCCCGAGTGTATGCAGGAATCCGTCGAGCGTGTGTGTACGTAAGTGTGCCAATAGTGAAAGATACGCATGACACGGAAATTACCGATAAAACGATCAGTCGAACAAAAATATCTTTACACTGCCCAAGTTTGTACACATAATTTTTGTTGACCTCGATATCGAAAATGCTTAGAACCTATGGTTAATCAGTTTGGTAAACTACGACCAAACTATTGTCTTCAAAATGCTGGATATAAAATATATAATCAATCTTGGGAAAAGCCGATAGATTTTTTTTATTCTACACAGTCGCTTGAACTAGACAGAGTAAAAAGCACACAAATGAAAGAAAATATTAAGAAGAAATATTTCATCGAGGCATGAAATTGCGATTTAAAGTAGTGCCAAATTTCTGAAAATAAAAGACGGTAAAAGACATTACTGTCCTAGTAATAATCTACACAGCTATAATATTCTCAACAGAACTCTAAGTAAATTAACACGACTAAGTAGAAAGACAAAGAAAATAATGACTGAATTTTAAAACTACGCCACTCAAAATATAAAGATCTCGAAACAGAGATAACCAGAATTTGGAGATTAAAAGCAGTAACAATTTTTATATAATAGTCGGCATAGGAATGATAGCCCAAATCCTGGACCTTACAACAACAATTATAATAATGGTTTCAAATTTTAGCACAAGGCCAGCAACTTTGGGGCGGGATCGAGTCGAAAGGATGAAAGGCGAAGTCGAACTCAGTGGAATTTGAACTCGGATCGTAAAGATGGACGAAATGCCACTAAGCATTTTTCCCTGCATGCTAACGTTTCTGCCAGTACGCCACCTTCATAATAATAATAATAATAATAATAATAATAATAATAATAATAATGATAATAATAGTAATAATAATAATAATAATAATAATAATAATAATAATAATAATAATAATAATTCACAGACACGACAGAGCTGGGACCTATATACACTGGAAGCTATGCCAACACTATGGAATAACAACAGGAAAAAGATGGTATAAACACACGCCAGAAAAGGTCACAGAAAACGAGAAAGCAACCATACTCTGGGATATGCCAATACACACAGATAGAGAAATTAAGGC
>NC_068982.1:151072655-151073488 GCF_001194135.2 Octopus bimaculoides | reverse complement strand
TATATATATCGCTTAGGCATTGCGAGACTACTAACCCAGTATAGAAGTCAACATATAATATACGCATGCTTCAGAACAAAGTCCTAGCTGAGTATAGAGAGGTAATAAGAAAAGAGAGATGACAAAGGAAAAAAAATAATTGTCTTATGAACTTCATTAGCTTACACCTATTTCTGCTATAAGATGCAGTGTTACGATAAACCAGTTGTATACTGTCAACTTAATTCTCTCTGTGAGATTTATAATTAGATCATTTCTAATTTTTGTAATCAGTGAATGTGTTTTCACTAGAAATATATATATATTTGTGAGAGGTTGACAGACATCTTCAGCCAGCTGGTTTTGCTACTTCAGGCTGATGACGAGCAATGACTCAGAAACATGTCCCTGGATGCAGACTAGGTTGGGTGGGGATGCTTGTCTTACTAGCGATCAGCCAGAAAAATGGCCGATCGTTAGTAAGGAAAGACACACAAATAAGAAAGAAGAAAGCAAAAGACCACTGATGAGGTCACAGAAGTGTGACGAAAGAACTCTGGCTGAAATACGATTAATGTAAAAAGTAAAATAAAGCTGAAGCAAATTAACACCAAATATATAGTGCGTGTGTTTTTATTGGCTAAACTGGCAACATGACCATCCCCAAATACAACAATATCTGTTTCAACAAATGATTTCACGTCAAGAATCTTGCAAAATGAATATATAAATGTGTATTGGCGATTTTTTTCTTCCTCTGTCTTCCCTTCTTTGGACTTTCCTATATTTCCGACGAAGAGCTCCGCTCGAAACGTCAAATTCTCTTTCTTTCCTTCCTGAGCGTCCAGTAACAC
>NC_068982.1:151070140-151072645 GCF_001194135.2 Octopus bimaculoides | reverse complement strand
ATATATATATATATATATATATATATATATATATATATATATATACATACACATACACACTTACACACACACACTTACACACACACATAGAACTGTATATGTATGTATGTACATGTATAAGTTAAGTATGTGCGTGCCTGTATTGCGTTACTGTATGACTATGTATAAGAGTCGTTTATTTACATACTTAATCTAATTAGCACGTTTAATTCTTTCCAAAATCTGAGCTGTCGCTTTCCCGTTTTGACATAAAATATTCATATTATATATTTCACTTTGACCTTGTTTTATAATGTTTTAGTCCTTATATATTTTACTACCTTTTAGTTGTTTACCTATCTCTATCAAATTATATACTTCAACCAGTTCACATCCCTTTGTAGTATTTTTATAAGCTGTTTCTTTTTTGCTTTTTGGGTGGGGGGGGTTCTTTTGGGGGGGGGTTGCTTTAATATTTGCCGTCAGTTTACTTATTTCAGTTTCGTGCAGGATACTACTTGCAATTCACTTCTTGTACTTACAGATTTACTTACACTGGGTCTTCTCTTATCTCTATAGCTTTCCAGATCGATTGATAGCCAGAATCATTAGAGTCTCGAACAAAATGCAGTACGTTATTTCTTTACGGTCTAGGTTCAAATTCCGCCGTGATCAACTTTGTCTTGATTGAATAAAGTATCCGTCAAAGTGCTGAGGTAGGTGGCATTGGCTAACCCCATTCCTTAAAATAACTTCTGGCCTTGTACCTAAATCAAAAACAATTATCTACATAATTTTGCTATCCTCCCGCCTCAGGTACTCTATTTCTCAATTTCTTTCCTTTCCTCACCTTCCTGGTTTCTTCAGTTTATTTACCCATACCATTTTTCTACTTCCCACTACCTCACTCACTCTATACCTGTATCTATTTCATCAATCAAGCAGCTCTAACATCATTATATTTTACTCTTTTGATACAGAAGTTATTTCCCTCTACTTCTCTAAAGTAATTGCCGATGTAACTAACTATTGATTGGTTGATTGATTTCTCCAGTTATGCTTTACATGGTCTTCAGAGACGGAGACAGAGAGAGAGTGGAGAGAGAGAGATATAACATAAGAAGTTAAAGCCAAGCAATGGTAGCAGATAGTAAACATGATAAATGTTATATAGTCGATGGACGGCAAGTGATGACACAAGTTTAAACACATTCGCTCATACACGCATATTTCAGTCTGTCACGCACACATACAAAAACAGACACGTACGTGCATTTATTCACATATAGACATGCATATACACGTAACTACGTTTAAGTAGAAAGATAAATTTGACAGGCAGTTGGCAGGAGTAGGTAAAGAAATCAGTTTACAGAAGCAGTATTCATACTAAAAGGCAGTCTTTACATCGAATTTAACGTGGATGTTGTGTTAGAACATCGAATAGTGCGTTATTTACCTCGAAACGACCTCTCATATAGACGTATGGTGCATAGAAGCACTCATATTTATATCGTTGGCAGACGATATAATCACGTGATTGACAGTTCTGGTGCCAGTAGCAGACGGCACTAGTGCATCTATACACTTTGTGTCTATATGAGAAGTCCTTTCAATGTAAATAACGCACTATTCGATATTCTAACGCTACAGCTACGTTATTTGGATATAACGATTGCCTTTTGGTATTAAAACTACTTTTGGATGCTATTAAGTGTGTGTGTGTGTGTGTGTGAACCTACTATTTCTTTAACTACTCCTACCAACTACCCGTCAGATTTAGTTTTCTACTTAAACTGTAATAACGTCCGCTAGCGGCATCACAGTCGAATTTCATTGCCAGTAATATATGGAATTTCGGTGATATTTCAGGTACTGGTGTCGCAAATCGCTAGCAGGCTGATTAAAAAATTATTATTAGCAACAGAAGCAGTATTCAGACTAAAAGCCAATATTAATATCCAACTTAAACGTGGATGTTGTGTCAGAACACCGAATACTGAATAATTTACCTTGAAAAGAAAAAAACACTCGTATAGGCACATGGAGCATAGAAGCACTCATAAGGTAAACAACGCAGCATTCGGTGTTCTAACATGACAACCACGTTATTTGGATATAGAGATTGCCTTATTATGTATCTGTGTGTGCGCGCGCACGCGCGGGCGTGCTTATTTGTTTTTATTTAATGATTTCAAATTTTGGCACAAGGCCCGCAGTTTCGAGAGAGGGAGTAAGTCGATTATATTGACCCCACTACTCAACTGGTACTTATTTTATCGACTTCAAAAGGTAAAATTGAACTCGATGAAATTTGAACCCAGAACTTAAAGAGCGACGAAATGCTGCTAACAATTCTACTTTCTACTAATAATAATCCTTTCTGCTAAAGGCACAAGGCCTGACATTTTGGGGGAGGCGACTAATCGATTACATCGACTCTAGTCCTCAACTGGTACTTATTTTATCGACCTCGAAAGGATGAAAGGCAAAGTCGACCTCGGCGAAATTTGAACTCAGACCGTA
>NC_068982.1:151064449-151070067 GCF_001194135.2 Octopus bimaculoides | reverse complement strand
CATTTTGGGGGAGGCGACTAATCGATTACATCGACTCTAGTCCTCAACTGGTACTTATTTTATCGACCTCGAAAGGATGAAAGGCAAAGTCGACCTCGGCGAAATTTGAACTCAGACCGTAAAGACGGACGAAGTGCCGCTAAGCATTTACCTGGGGTGCTAACGATCTGCTAGCTCGTCGCCTTAATAATCCTTTTTACTAAAGGCACAAGGCCTGAAATCTGTGGGGAGGGGACTAATCGATTACATTGCTCCCGGTGTTTCACTGGTGCTTGTTTTATCGACCACAAAAGGATGAGAGGCAAAGTCGACCACGGCGGAATACTCAATAATAATAATAATCCTTTCTACTATAGGCACAAGACTTGAAATTTAGGGTCGGGGACTAATCGATTTCATCGACCCCAGTGTTTCACTGGTACTTAATTTATCGACCCTGAAAGTATGAAAGGCAAAGTCGACCTCGGCAGAACACTTAATAATAATAATAATAATAATAATAATAATAATAATAATAATAACCGATGTAAATGCTTGTTCAATGATTGACTTATCCTGCCGCGCTTTAAAACGTTTAGAGAGAGGGGGGAGTGAGTGTGCAAAAAAAGAGATACAAGAAGCATTAACATATGAGGTGCAGGATGAGTACATATACTAAACTTGCTGGCAGGCAATGAGTAAAGAAATGCTACGCACTGTGAGAGAGTGAGAATCATAGAATCGATGGAGTTTGAACTTATAATGTGAAGACGGACAAAATGCCACTAAGTATTTTTTACCCGGTATACTGACGATTCTGCCAGCTCGCCGCCGTCGTAAGATAATTATAATTTAACTTTTATGAAATTACCCATAGTCGTAAAAGTATACTTTCAAAGTTGCCCGTCATATGATGGGTAACGCTAGTTTTTAATAATACTGACATGTGACTTGGCCATTAATCCAACCAACCGTTGTAACTTTTCTTTCGTTTAACAAACACTTAAATGAAACAAATGGCCCTTTTGTCATCATGCAGATTTTAATTAATCATATGTAAATATGTTTATGTATGTATGTATGTAGGTAGGTAGGTAGGTAGGTATGTAGTGGAGGCGTGTGGCCTAATGTTTAGGGTGCTGGACTCATGGTCGTAAGATGGTGATTTCAATTCCTGGACTGGACGACGCATTGTGTTCTTAAGCAAAGCACTTCATTTCACATTGCTCCAGTTCACTCAGCTGGCAAAACTGAATAACTCCGTGATGGACCGGCGTCTCATCTGGCGGTTAAATATGTATACACTACAGAAACTGGAAAACAGGTCCTTATGAGTGTATAGGACTCAGAAAGGACGCCTTCTTTATCCTTATCCTAGGTAGGAATATACTTATGTACAATTTTTCTTGGATTTATTTTTTTTCCTTTGCAGAATTCAAGTCGGATACTACCGCAGTGCCAAGGTTCTTTAGTTTTAGTCACGACAATTCACTAGGATTTGTGAGTAGGTAAATGAGTTAGTATGTGGAAAATATTTCATTCGTATAATGGGCGTGCATGTTATTTTTGTAGATAAGTGTGTATATTTCATCACTGTTCCTGCCTGTATGTACAGCAGTGTATTTGCGACCGTGTGCATTCTAAGAAACTCGTTCATTCTAAGAAACTCGAATGGAGAATTTCTGAAATGTCTCACGTTATATGCATGTATTATGTATGTAAGAAGTTATTCTAGTCAGTTTCGCCTCAAGTTGGGCTCTTCTCCACTTCATGAACAACCCACTCTGGGACGAAAGTCTGATGAGACTGAGCTTTCGACATAATATGCATCTCTATCCACTTTACCCAACGTATTGAGTTCTTTTAGCAAATGATTTTTAACCATTGTAAAATACATTTCAATATACTTTACAATTATTAAGGCGGTGAGCTGGCAGAA
Organism: Octopus bimaculoides; assembly: GCF_001194135.2. NCBI lineage: Eukaryota > Metazoa > Mollusca > Cephalopoda > Octopoda > Octopodidae > Octopus > Octopus bimaculoides. The sequence continues at coordinate 151,068,149 of NC_068982.1, read as the reverse complement.
TCGTTTGCAAGCTGGGCGAAATGCTTAGCGGCATTTCGTTCGCCTTTACGTTCTGATTTCAAATCCTCCCTGGGGTTGACTTTGCCTTTCATCCTTTCGAGGTCGATAAATAAGTATAGTTGAACACTAGGGTTGATGTAATCGACTTATTCTTCTCATGAAATATACGTTACAACTAAGGCGGCGAGCTGGCAGAAACGTTAGCACGCCGGGCGAAATGCTTAGCGGTATTTCATCTGCCGTTACGTTCTGAGTTCAAATTCCGCCGAGGTCGACTTTGCCTTTCATCCTTTCGGATGTCGATAAATTAAGTACCAGTTACGCACTGAGGTTGATGTAATCGATTTTATCCCTTTGTCTGTCCTTGTTTGTCCCCTCTATGTTTAGCCCCTTGTGGGCAATAAAGAAATAAGAATCGTTACTGCGCCGGACAAAATGCTTAGCGGTATTTCGTCCGTCTGAGTTCAAATTCCGCTGAGGTCGATATTTGCCTTTCAGCCTTTCGGCGTTTGATAAAATAAGTACCAGTTGAACACTGAGATCGATGTAATCGACTTAAACCCCTTCCCCGAAATCGCGGGCCTTGTGCCAAATTTTACTTTACAACTCTTCTTTCACGTGCGTCTGTCTCTCTGTGTTTATATGCATACACACGCATATATATAACTATATATATATATGCATCTACGTGTGTGCATGTATGTGTGTGTGTGTGTGTGTGTGTTTCCTAAATACAGAACATCCAGCGAACGTGTTAATGGAGAAATTGTTGGAAAGACTACAAATCATGAAACTCCTCTTTAAATTGCTAAAATGTGGAACATGAAGTAGTTTGGTCATGTAATACAACACCATGACACTCTACCTCAAGTGAATATAGTCATGCATGGATGAAGTCTCGGTAAAAGAGGTATAGAAAGACCACAAAGGCTGTGATTGAGCAACATCAGTGTATGGACAGGGAGGAAGATGGTGGTAAACATGAGGTCGGTTAATGACAAGAAATGGTGGAGGGGAGGAGTTGTGTACTTTGCTGAGCACCTACAGCCTCCCTAGAGGGGTTTTTGATTGATTGTTATATACTTGTACTTAGGAAATATCAGAACGTAGAAAGAAAGAGTTGGAGTTGATATAACTCCGATATGTTATTGATTGAAAGGACGCCAATAAGCAAACATTTTACAAGAATAGAATTTTATTGACTTAAAGTGAATGCAGATTATAGCAATATGGAGTAAATATCCAAACCACCCTCAATAAAAATGGAATAGTCATTTTGACAAGTTTCTGTCCGGAAGTTAGCGTTGAATTAAGAAATATGAGATGTAATTCAATAAAACCACTCAATAAGAATAATACATATGACCAAACGCTTTGCTGTATTTAGTTACAGCCTTTTACGTTCGAAGTTCAAATCCCGTCGAAGTTACCTTTCATCTTTCTTGTGTCTATAAAATAAAGTATTAATCAAGTTTGATTTAGCCAAAATATGTGGATTTTCCCCAAAATATGTGGATTTTCCCCAAAATATGTGGATTTGTGTCAATGTAGGAAATTAATATCTAAATAATGTTTCAGCTGCATAGAAATAAATAAGGAAAGCTGGAATAGCCAAATGGAAATCTGAATCGTGGGATCAGTGCTTAATAACATATGGCCTGTAGAACATTGTTGTCTCTGATTAAGGAGCTTAAATCTCAAGATACGCAATCCATTTAACCGTAAATATGTAACATAATCAAAGAAAAATTCATAAGATTCACAATAAGTGTCTGTAGGTTGGAAAAGATCGTCTCCAGTAGCTTTATTTGCTCCATGTAGGAGGCGAAGTTTTGGGTGGGTAAGATTACCACCTAATGGATAAAAGATCAAGGTATTCATCATGATAAAAATACGTTTAAATCTATTACAAATTTCATATAATATTCAACTATACAGTATTTATTTGCACAGTGTTTTTACGACTTTTATTAAAGTCATTTATTCTCCCTCTTCCCTAAACGAGTTTTCTGTGTATAGCTTTTGTCAAACAACATTCATAAAATTGTTCTTTATAAAACCATTCTTCATACAATATTTTGTTTTGCTATACTTTTTACGAGAATTTTTCTATAAGCACAAATATCTTACACTTCTTTATTCAATATTTTTCCCAAAAAAAAATACAAAAGTTATTTGATTCTGTAAACTTCAAATATACAGTAATCTGACAATAGCTTCACGTATACAATAACTTTAAATATACGATAACGTGACATGGAAATATCTATGGAAATATATATGACGTGATCATGAATTAAAACGTCGCTTCGCTAAAGAAGTTGATAATAGAAATGTAACAACCATCAGTCAGTGTCACAATCACCGGAACAATTGTTGAGGAGTTGAAAATATCGAGAAACAGGATATTGCTATGTCAAAAAACAGACGATTTTCAATATTTTTGACAAATTTTGAATGTCAGCTATACAGGTCGGACTATTGATAGATTTTAGAGTTGACTTTAGCAGAAAAAAAAAGAAACAAAAGAGATTTTAAAATGGGCAAAAAATATTTTATGTACCAAGGTCTTTTGTGGCAAAGATTATGATTAAAATTTGAAAGAGGTGGAAACGTTAAAACTGCAGTGAAGTAATAGACCAGCACTTATACCCATGAAGGACAATTGGAAAATGCTTTACATTGTAAATAAAACGTAAGGAGGAACTTTGAATAATGTTACTTCAGTATTTAACAGAGCAGTACTTAAAGAAGAGCACATTAACTTGATATTTAATGCTCTTACACACGCGAACACATAGACGCAGAAACAACAATAGTTGCATGTTCGTGTGGGGGGTGGGGTATGGGTGGGTGGGTGTGCGCGCGTGCGAGTGGGTGGGTGTGTGTGTGTGTGTGTGTTCGGAGTTTGCGTGCTTACAAACATAATAGGCAAGAAATATAGTTAAAGATGTAAAAATTTAGATTGTTAACTAATTGTATAAATCAAGTTATTTAATGTAATGAGCACCAAAAATATAGGAACTGTGCGGTGTGGAAAAGAAAAGGAAAATTAACTCAATTACTAGTAATATTTAAATCAGTTCAGAAAATGTGGGAGACAAATCTAGACATGCTTAAGCGTCAGAGAATCATTGTTGAATACTAGAATTATTAAGTTAATGTAAAATATTGGTTTCAAATTTTAGTGCAAGGCCAGCAATCTTGTGGGAGAGGGTTAGTTGATTACATCGACCCCAGTGATCAACTGGTACTTATTTTATCAACCCCGAAAGGATAAAAGATAAAGTCAACGTCGATGGTATTTGAACTCAAAACGAAAAGACGGACGAAATGCCGCTAAGCATCTTGCGCGGCATGCTAACTATTTTGTCAGCTCGCCGTCTTATAAATGTATAATATTTTGAATGAGTAGAAGGCGACAGAATCGTCAGCACGTTAGACTTAGCCCTTCCACCAAACTCACTGGCCTTGTACCAAAATTTAAAACCAATATTATAAATGTGTAGATGTAAAAAAAATAAACATATTTTTTAATCATCGGAAACGCTTTCGGATCTATTTTAAAACGGGGGCCACATTTTTCATTAATGTTTTACGTAGTGTTTTTGGTACGGAAAGACTTTCAAACTTCGTATACTTATCTATTTTGGGATCTTTTTTAAAACGGGGGCCACATTTTTCATTAATGTTTTACGTA
>NC_068982.1:151058171-151063466 GCF_001194135.2 Octopus bimaculoides | reverse complement strand
ATCGGCTGAATGGACGTCAGTGATTGGTTGAAATTACAGAAATACGACAGCTTTAACATGGAATAACTTATGGATTTCTTTTTTTTTTAAGAAGACTAAGAAAAAAAGATGTTTTATATGACACATTCTACCAGTGTTCCAAGTTTCAAAGTGTTTCGTTAATGAAAAATGTGGCCCCCGTTTTAAAAAAGATCCACGCTTTCTGCATGAAAATAATAGCCAAGTTAGTGTCAATACTATTAATTAAACCTAGTGTTTTTGTTTTGCTTTGTTTTTTAATATTCTAACTATTCATCTCTATTCACGTGCGGTATTGAACACCAACGCAGTGATTCTCTGATTGCTATTTCAGCAGATACAGTGAAGTCATAAGTCAAATAAGATTAAAACATGTCGAGCGTTGTTCTCCGTGCTTACCAAAATGATTAAACCAAATTTATCATTGAGCTAATCTCGTCTTTTAGTCAACACATAATTATTTATAATTAACCCCACTACCATGTCTTCCCCAAGTTTATAGAAAATATCAGAAACAGTTACTTAGCCTATGACCTTCTTAATGAGATATGCCCACTATGAAAGACTATGGTTACATAGAAACAGAACTATGACCAACAGCTTGGAAGAGACATACATTCATTTCCACGTGTTAAGATTATATTTTTTATTCTCGCTGCATTAAATTAGTTATATTGTTTTTCATGTATATGGCATCACTGAGTAACTACAGAATGTTCGAGCTAAATTTGACGGGATTTTTTGTCTCTTTTTTCAAGAATATCTTGATGCATTGGCGAAAAGTCAACAACGTTAGAGAATATAAAGATTAAAGTTGAAGTTTTAAAAAAGTTAGCTGACATGGAAGACAGGAAATCATCTGAATATTAGAAAAGAGGGATCTTTTTTAAAACGGGGGCCACATTTTTCATTAATGTTTTACGTAGTGTTTTTGGTACCGAAAGACTTTCAAACTTCGTATACTTATCTATTTTGTGTTATAGAACAGAAAAATATTTTTGTATTCGAATTTATTTCATGTAAAAAATTGTCTTATTTCGATAATTTCAACCAATCACTGACGTCCATTCAGCCGATATACATTAAGTGCCGACTACATAAACAAACGATTCTTCGTTTTATTTGCTTTTTTCATTTTAAATTTGCTTTAACCCTAACCCTAACCGTAGGGTTAGGGTTAGGGTTAGAGTTAGGGTTAGGGTTAGGGTTAATTGTTTCAGAATCGTTTGTTTATGTAGTCGGCACTTAATGTATATCGGCTGAATGGACGTCAGTGATTGGTTGAAATTACAGAAATACGACAACTTTAACATGGAATAATTTATGGATTTCTTTTTTTTTTTAAGAAGACTAAGAGAAAAAGATGTTTTATATGACACATTCTACCAGTGTTCCAAGTTTCAAAGTGTTTCGTTAATGAAAAATGTGGCCCCCGTTTTAAAAAAGATCCGAAAAGAGTTACTTATATCATGATGATTCGCGCCGGGTATCAAAATGCCGACATCACCATTGCTGCTCTATGCTCTATGAACACTATAAAGGCTGTAAGACGTGACATGGACAGCTACAAAGAAGACTATGAAGCTGTGGCCAACAGGAAGGGTTACAGCAGGTGTTCTAACTGCGTCCATATGCCGGAAGTCATCCTCATATCTTTAAACAGGGCCTTAGGCAAAATTCAGACGGCTATGTGAAGCTGCTGGAGACTGTAGTCAAACTGTGGCTGGAAAGTATTGCTGCTGGAAGGCCATATGTGAGGCAGAGGAATTCGGCTCTTTGCCATACCTCCGGAAAGAAGCAGAAGTGGTTGTCAGAGAATTTCTACGATTTCACCAGCATCAGTTTCTGGCCTCATAATTCCCCCAGTTGTAATCCCATGGATTACTATGTTGGGATACTTTTGAGAAAGACACACCGCTCTGCCTGCAACACTAAGGCCGAGATGGCAGCAAGGATCAAGAAGGTATTCGAAGGTCTTCCCAGGAACGCAGTGAGGAATGCATGCGCCAGGTTTTGGAGCCGTCTTGAATTCATGGCGGAAGCTGAGGGCGGCTATTTTGAGTAAATCGTTATCTCCTAGCCATAATCTAGTTGATATTTTTTGATGTTTTAAAATACTTCTATTTTTGGATGGGGCATTGTTTTTTCTTTTCCTTTTATGCAAACTGTCAAATTTAACCCGAACACCCGATAGACTTAAGAGATGTATTTATTGCCCACGAACAAACATTAGAGCGAATATACGTTTCAAAGCCACATTTAATATGGATACACAAACGACGTGATGTTATAACATAATTTAACGGATTCACTGGTGACAATGGACATTACAGACAGGGAGGAAATTCATCGGCGATTGAACGTAGAGCATTACAAGAACTACAAAATTTAGATGTTTATCTCAATTTGCAAAGTCACCTGTTACAGGTAGGCTTATTGAAGCAAGATTAAAAGACACTGCACAAAGAAAACCAGTCGTAAAGTCTTTATTCTCCTCATTTTCAATCTATTTCTCTCTATTTCTTTCTCTCTAGGCATATTGCAAAAATCCTCCACCTCCCTCCCCTCTTTCTCTTTCTCTCTCTCTCTCTCTCTCTCTCTCTCTTCTCCTCTCTCTATCTATCTATCTATCTCTCCTTCTTTCGCGTTCTCTCACTTTCTCTTGCTTTTTTGCTCTCCCTCTCATCTCTCTCTCTCTCTCTCTCTCTCTCTCTCTCTCTCTCACTTCCTCTCCAGACATAATATAGATTCCCACCACCGTACAACTGTCTAACAGCCCTTCTTTCGTGCTATGGTGTTTTTACTTCTACATATAGGAAGTGCTCGGCAAACTCAGTAATTGCTTCTTCTAATTACGTAACGAACATATCTATTGCTACTGAAAAAATCAATTAACTTTCTCTTCTGCATTATTTTTTCTTGCAGTCTTTAATTCCATATCGACAAATTACTTTCTATTTAAGATTCATAATCCTAACGACCTGGCTACCCAATCCTCTGCACTTGCAACTCACTCCCTCTGTTTAGTTCTAGCTACTTTTGAACAATTCATTTCCTCTTTGGTTGCCGCCCTCACATACTACATTAATGATCAGCGACAACCTTCACTTGCAATTTGTCTGTCACCCGGACCCTCTAAACTATTCATCGTCAATCCTTATGATAAAAGACTCTTATCTCTTATGTTCTTTATCGACAGTTGCACCATACTTAAATTCGGTGACCTCATGCTTCTTGACTACTGTGATTACATTCCGATAATCTAATTCATTGTAATCTGTGCAGGCACAATATAGGGAAGATCTGTTGAATCCCTACAATAACTTCCCTTGCATTCTAAAACCTTTAGTTTGCCAGCTCCTCAAACTTTTGGCCTTACTCTAATACCCCACTAACTCGGCGAATAATGGTTCATTTCCCAAGTACAAACTGTAATCACAAGTTGTTTGAATATGACTCGCGTCCAATTTTCTTAAATCGCCGCTCACTTCACTCTAGGTTCGTTATGCTTTTTCTCACCCTTTTGTTTCCTTATAATTGTTTGTATGAACGTTGTTTGTTAACTTACCATACATTGCTAACCATTCCTTCTAACTATTACCCCAACCACACCTCTCTCCCCCTCTCTCCCTCTCTTTCTCTCTCTCCCTCTCTTTCTCTCTCTCTCTCTCTCTCTATCTCTCTCTCTCTCTCTCTCTCTCTCTCTCTCTCTCTCTGCTGAACTCCTACGCATACTACTCTTCACGATTTCCATCCTTTTTTCATCACAATTACCCTCTCATTCTTTTTGTGCCCCAGTTTTTTTAATCTATTAAGTTTTTTTCTCACTTCCACCAGCCATTACTTGAACACTCAGTCGAAGGACTTGTGTCCAAAACGTCGAGCGTTTTCACATAGAGACTCTCTTAAATTTTATTGCCAATATTGCAGACGCAAACCCTCAGCAGCTTCATCAGATTTCGTTAGTTACCATACCATTTCTTCTCCAACATGTCGTCTTCGTTTATACATGTCATCTTCGTTCACACAGCTATTACATAGCTTTCCTTCACACAATTAATATACCATCTTATTTGACACAGCTATTATACAATTTTCACATAGGCATCATATTACCCTCTCTTCAAACAGCTACCATGCAATGTTACTTTACACAACCGTCATACCATCTCTTTTCACACAGCCGTTATATATCCTTCCTTCATACAACCACTGTACCATCTCTTCAAACCTATTATTCAACTTCCTTTCAAGCAACCACATCGTTTTTATTGAACGAGCCAACTTTTTACCATACAATTACCATAGCATATCGCTACATGCAGTAAAAGTCTAGCATTCTTTCACACAAATACCGTACCATCTCGTCTTAAACAGCCATAATGCAATTTCCCTTCACAGGACCGCCATACTGTCTCTACTCAAAGAGCCATTATATTACTTTCCGTGACACAACCACCATACCATCTTTTCACAGACAGTTTTACTACACTCCACGAATCATCTTACCATTTCTCTTTAGACAGCCATTATACAACTCTCCTTCCTACAACTAGAAATTGTTTTCACTTCCGATTTCTTCCTTGTAAGAAATGCGACTTATTAACCTAAAATCTCTTCGATTCTGAAGCAACGCTTCTTCAGGTCATAGTCCTTGCTCTTTCTTCATTTATCTCAAAAAATTATTTTGATATTCCACTTTTCCTCCTGCTCCTCATTACCCCTCCTTCCCCACAAACCCTTACTTCCCTCCCTATCTCACCCTCTCCTTTTCTTAATTTATTTACTCAATCACTTATTTAGCTTCTCTCCAAAATTCTATATCACATGATACACAGCTTCTGATCACATGACCTACAGTTCTCACCTCAGATGAGAATTGATTTGACTTTTACCAAATATGGATGAGAACGTACGTTTATATATATGTGTGTATGTGTGTGTGTGTGTGTGTGTGTGTGTGTGTGTGTGTGTGTGTGTGTGTGTGTGTGTGTGTGTGTGTGTGTGTGTGTGTGTGTGTGTGTGTGTGTGTATTGATGTGCACTGACACATGCGAAAGCGCACACGCACACACTCACATACGCAAACACACAAACGTGTTTGTGTGTGTTTTATTAGTTTGATCTGAAGGAAGTTGCCAAGTGCATTGCCTTCACATACACTCATCTGTGTGTGTGTGTGTGTATGCGTGCGTGTGTGAGTGTGTGTCATTGTATATGTATATTTATAAATAGGTAGCTAAACTCTCACACACGTATATATGTACTATATGTATGT